>NC_067404.1:20288232-20461083 GCF_016432865.1 Antechinus flavipes
TCCCGTGAGAAAAGTATCTCAGGCTGTCAGCATGTCAAGAAACACCCATAAATTAGCTCTGCTGAGCCATTAAGGATACAGGTGCTCTATCTTCATATGAAAGCTTTCTGGCGTTCTTTGTATACTTGCATGCACACACACACACACACACACACACACACACACACTCACACGTACAGACATCTATGCCAACACGACAGTTGCCCCTGGAGAGGCAAGGAGGCATGGCTCCAAGCTCAGCAAGGTGCAACTGTAGCTACCTAGCTTTAGTAACCACTCACCTGACAACAGCAAAATTCATTCATTCACTTGCTCAAGGAAAATTGATTAAGCAACTACTATGTATGACCCTGGTCAAGTTACTTTTTATCCTGTTTGCTTCCGTTTCCCCATCTGTAAAATGAGTTAGAGAAGGAAATGGCATACCGCTCCAATATCTTTGTCAAGAAAACCCCAAATGGGGTCACAAAGAATCAAACATGACTGAAAAATGACTCGACAACAACAACAAAAATGTGTAGAACCCTGTGGTAGGTCCAGAGGACTTAGATATGCTCACAGAAATTATATCACAGATGTGTTTTCATAGAAATATACCGGGTCCATTCAGACATAGAGAACAGTATAAGTAGAAGCCCAGCGCCCAGAAGAGGCAATTTTGGTTTAGGGGCAAGGGGGTTGTCTGGTTTTAGTGAGTCAGAGAGGCCATTGAGGGAAGAGATATGAATCAAGACTGGAAAAGTTGGGTATTACCAACTGAAAGCCAAGCCAACTAGCTTGAAATTTACCCAGTAGGCAATATGGGGAGATGAACTAGAATGAAATTAAACAAGAGGTAGACCTTTAAGAAATTGCAAAGCTCTTTTAATGACCCCAAACTTGTCCCGATAACAAAGGATGCTTTTTGGATACTGATATTTGGTCAGTCCTCTGGCTCTGAGGCTTCTAGCATTCTGGTCCCTGGAGCACTGAAAATGAACATCACTTGGAGGGCAAGGGTGAGGTACTTGGTGGATGTTAGCACCTTATAAACACTGAATTATGCAAGAGAAATGGTGGAAAGGGGGGGGGTCGGCAAAGATGTGCCAGAAAGAGGATGAGTTAGGTGGAGAGAGCAAGGGAGAAGCCATAGACAGCCCAAGTTCATCATCGTGACATCAGGATAAATTAGCAAGGAAGTGAGTCAACAAGCATGTATTAATCATTTACTGTGTGCCAGGCACTGCGCTAAGCTCAGGAGATACAAAGAAAGGCCAAGAACGGCCTCTGACTCCAAGGAGTCACATTCTCATTGGGGAGACAGCATTCAAACAACTAGATTCTTAAAAGATATATGCAATAATTAAGACAACTCTGAGGTACCACTACACACATCTCAGATTGGCTAAGATGACAGGAAAAGATAATGATAAATGTTGGAGGGGATGTGGCAAAACTGGGACACGAATACATTGTCGGTGGAGTTGTGAACTGATCCAACTGTTCTGGAGAGCAATTTGGAACTATGCCCAAAGGGCTAGCAAATTGTGCATAATGCCCTTTCATTCAGCAGTGTCTCTACTGGGCCTATAACTCTAAGAGATCATAAAAATAGGAAAAAGATCCACATGTGCAAAAATGTTTGTAGCAGCCTTTTTTTGTAGTGGCAAGGAACTGGAAACTGAGTGGATGCCCATCAGTTGGGGAATGGCTGATGGTACACGAATGTGATGGAGTATTATTGTTCTGTAAGAAACGATCAGCGGGATGATTTCAATTTCAGAAAGGTTTGGAGGGGGTTGGGGGGAAGGGAGGAAGAAAAATTAGGAACACAAGATTTTGCAAGTATGAATACTGAAAACTATCTTTGCATGCATTTTGAAAATAAAAAGCTAGTATGAAAAAAGATATATGCAATGTGAAGGGGAGGTATTTTCAGGGGAAAGGTATGGGAGGAAAGGTGTATTAGATAGAACCTCTGTGGCAACCTTATGAGAAAATATAGGCTAGAGAAGCACACGATGAGCAGGCATAGATGGGTAGCAATTTGCATTTTTGGATAGAAAACTCACATCACTGAGATCAGAGATCCATTTGATTATTTGTAGTCATAGGGAGCCACTGAGGACTCTTGAACAGAGGAGTGGCATAGCAAAAGCTACATCCACGCGATATTCTAACAGGCGCATGGGGAAAATGGAGTTAGAAAGACATATTAGGCAGAAATTGCAAAGATACCCTGCTTCAAATTGGCATGAAGTAGAACTGGGGCCCTTTTCCCACAAGCTCCCAACAAAGAAGAAGCTGTGGTGACCTGTGGCAATTCATTCTACCCTAATCACTACAGGGCACTGCACTGGATAAAATGTTGGACCTAGAGTCAGGAAGACACATCTTCATGAGTTCCAAACCAGCCTCAGACACCTACTAGTTGTGTGATCCGAGCCAGGTTACTTAAAACCATTTTGCCTCAGTTTTCTCATCTGTAAACTGAGCTGGAAAAGGAAATGGCAAAGCACTCCAATATCTCTGCCAAGAAAACCCCCGATGAGGTCACAGAGAGTCTCACACGATTAAAACAATTCAACAACAATCATAGAGCTTTTCCAGATATCAAGCCTGAATCCGGCTCTCCATACTTTCTACCTGCTCCTTTAGTGCTGCCCTCAGGACCCAAACAGAGCAAAATGAATCCCTCTTCCCAGGGAGAGAGCCCTTCAAAAGAGTGGTGACAGCTAGTAGAGCTAAATAAAAGGCTTGCCCATAGAGTGCCCAGTTGAGGCCCGCTGCTGGTAATGCCATTGGGCACATCATTCAGGAATACATTAGACAAGAATATAGGGATGGGGAAACATACACATGGAGCAAAGACAAAGTAAAAATCAGTAATATGATTGATTTTTTAAATAGAAAAACTATAGCGTTTCATAAGTTCTTACAGCAAAGGTAGAAGAAACAATTCACTGAATTCTCAGATTTTCTTTTGTCTCAGTAAAGGGATGAAACCTGTAAAGATCCAGCTTGATCTGGCAAGAGCTGGTTGTTCAATGTTCAGTGTGTGAGCATTCACATTTCAAATCTCAAATGCTAGGAATTAGGACTCTATTGTTTTTTTATTGTCGAAACTAAGAAAGTGATGAAGAAAATGTTAGTTATGCAATTAGCCCTCCCCACTCCCAGAAAACTAGTTGTTCACCATTTACTAGCACATCCCTAGGAAGATCCTACTCTAAAATATGGCCGAACAGTAATTCATTTGAAAAAAAAGATCTGGGGGTTTTAGTGGACAATAAGCTCAATATGATCCAACTGCATTGGCGTAGGAGCCAAAAAAGCAAATACAATCTTAGCCTGCATTAAAACATCCAAGGCTCTAAGGTCAGTGTTCTTTCCACTATACCACACTGCCTCTTCTTCCAAAAAACCAAAAGGAGGGGAGGAGAGAGATCTAATGTAATTTCATTATCTCAGAGAATATAGTCACCAACCTGACTTCTTTTACACGGTCAAATCACCTTAGACATGGTGTTCAGTTCTAAGTGCTACAGATTAGGGAGGAAGTTAATAGAGGGAAGAATGCTCAAAGCATTATTAAAAGACCTACAAAGTGTCAGGCATTGAGCTAAAAGCTGGAGCTACAAAGAAAGACAAAAAATACTACCTACCCTGAAGGAAGCGACACTCTAATGGGGAAGGCAACAAGACAACGTACAAACAAGCTCTATATAGAGAAACTGGGGATAATTGTAGCCGGCAGGAACCAGGATTAAGAGGTATTGGAAAGGTTTCGTGTAGAAGATGGGATTTTATTTTTTTTTCAATTAAAGCTTTTTATTTTATGTATGTGCGTGTATATGTATGTATGTATGTGTGCATATATATATATACATATATATACATATATATGGATATATATATGGATAATTTTCAGCATTCACCCTTACAAGGCCTTGTGTTCTAGTTTTTCTCTCTCCCTTTTCCTTACTCCCTCCCCTAAACAACAAGCAGTCCAATATATGTTAAACATGTGCAATTCTTCTTTGTATATTTCCACAAATATCATGCTGCACAAGAAAAATCAGATCAAAAAGGAAAAAAATGAGGAAGAAAACAAAATTGAAGCCAGTAACAAAAAGAGTGAAGATGCTCTGTTGTGATACATACTCAGTACCCACAGCCCTCTCTCTGGGTACAGATGGCTCCCTCCACCCCAAGATCATTGGAACTGGCTGAATCACCTCATTGTTGACAAGAGCCACGTCCATCAGGATTGGTCAAGAAGATGGGATTTTAGCTAGAGCTTAAAGTAAACCCATGGAGCCAAGAAGTGGAGATGAGAAGCAAGATCATTTGAGGCAATAGTGAGTGCAAATACCTCAGGAGGAGAGATGGAGAATCTCAAGTAAGGAACAGCAAAAAGACCAGAGTCACTGAATCTAAAATAGCATGCAGGGATTTATGTGAGATGGAAGAAGAATGGAAAACCAGAAGTGGAGACTAGGTAATGAAAGACTTTGAATGTCAAACAGAGGACATTTGTATTTTATCCTGAAGATTATAGGGAGCCAATGAAGTTCATTGAGTAAGAGCTTATTCAGGTAGACTTGTGCTTTAGAAAAACTAATGTGATAGACAAGTAGAGGATGAAGTGGGAAGAGACTTGTGGCAGGCCATTGCAATAGTCCAGGTGCGAAGTGATGAGGGCCTGTGCCAGAGTGGTGGCAGCAGTCGGAGGAGAGAAAAGGCAAGAGATGTTTCAAAGATAACGTCAACCAGCTTTGCCAATAGACTAGATACGGAGGGTAAGAGAAAGTAAGGCATTGAGGACGATACCTAGGTTTTGATGCCGGGTGACTGGAAGGATCGTGGTGCCCTTGATGGTATTAGGGAAGTTTGGAAAGGAGGAGGGTTTGGGGAGGAAAGTTGGGTTTAGTTTTGGACATGATGAAGTTAAGGTGAATCTACAGGATGTACAATTTGGGATGTCCAATAGACAGTTAAAAAGGCAATTAAGATGGCAAAGCATCTCAAGATCATGCCATATAAAGATCTGCTGAATGAGCTGATCGTATTTAATCTAGAGAAGAGAAGAATCAAGAGAGACCCATTAGGTGCCTTCAAGTATTTGGAGGTCTATCACGTGAAAAGAAATATTAAACTTGGTCCTTTAATCCCAGAGGGTAGAACTGGGAGCAATGGGTGGAAAATATCAGAGAAAACTGACTCATCATTAGAGTAGAATGAGCTGCCTTAGGATGCAGGGGCCTCACTAACCAAAAGGCTCTAGTAACACACGGACATGCTGAAAGAGTGTCTTCTGCCTTCCATCTGGGTTTTCCTCAATGATCTTGGAGGGCCCATTTAACCCTGAGAGTCCACAAGAGATAGAGCTCAAGAGGCCAAACTAAGATATTTACACAAAGCATGTTACTTAGCCAGAGAAAAGAGACACACACACATACATACAGAGAGATAGGGAGACAGAGAGAAACAGAAGCAGAGAGAAAGAGAAACAGAAACAAGAGACGGGGGTGGAATAAAGGCTGTCCTTGAGAGGAGGAGAGGAAGGGGAGAGAAAGGCCAACTTTGAAGTAAAGAGTCTGCCTCTGGTTCTAATGGAGCCCTAGAAACTGTTATGGCATATGTGCCAATATGCCATAACTAGAAAGAGCACTCCCAATGGATCTGTGGCCTCCAGTACTCCTGCCACAGTCTTGATACGGGTAAATAAAGTCAGAAGATTGAGGTTTGCACCTTGGCTCTGGCCCTCATTCCTGTCCCATGCAATCTTGGATCAGTCATTTCTTTTTTCAAATGAGGTCAAACTTAGTGTCCTCTGGGATCCTTCCCAGGTCTGCCTCCAAGCTTTTTGGATCCTTTTCCCTCCTCATTCTTTCGGGTTTACAAAGTGTTTTCTTCATAGCCACCCTACAAAAAGGAAGGCCAGCATTACTATTCCTGTTTTACAGATGAGAAGTGAGAGGTGGAGTGACTGCTCAGTTAACAAACTATGGATCCTTTTTGTTCTGCTTCCAGGGCCAGGATTCTTTCCCCCATACCTAGCTATGTCTCTAAGGTAAGAAAACAGAAGGGGTGGAAGGGAGAGTCATTTCTATTCTCTGGCTACTCTCCAGCAGCCTTTTGGTTGATATTGCTCCAGCCTGGGTCTCGAGACCCTTTAATCCTCCCCAGACATTCCTGTTCAGGCACACTCAGAGCTCTATTACTTCCGAGGTCACTTATGCTTCTGAGATGCTCTGGTTAGATTTAGATGCAGCCAGCAGGCTCACGTCTCCTGCCTCTATGGCTCCCTCGCTGTGCCCTCCACAAAGCATGGTGGACTGGGGCCAAAGTCCAAGTTGTTATTTGACCTCAACCTATAGAATCAGGAACTTTTGAGAGACTTGGGTTATTCCTAGTCCTTTCAAGCCCATTAAAATCATTCTACAGGCAACAGAACAGGTACCACCAGGTCCCCGAAAAGATGCGTTCTGGTTCAGGATAACTGATATCTGACAAAGGACAGAGGTGCTTTGGAAACGAAAACTCCGTGTCGGTTAGAACTTGCATCTTCCTTCCAGCGCCCCCACACTGAGCCATGCGCATGCTCCCCACCCCTCTCCCAAACCAGTTCAATGTCCACAAGCACACAAAGAAATCAGAACACACAGATCTAGTTAGTATGGGGGACTCGTTCTAACTGTGGAGGTCATTCTGTTGGGAAAAACAACAACAACAACAACTCTGACAATGACTAATCTGCCAAGCGGCTGCTTCGCTGTCCAGAGATTCATAGCTTTGTTCTCCAAAGGTCATCCCCATCAGTTCTAGTCAATTAGAGGATAATTTATTGTCTCTTCCTTCAGTGACCTCCCAGACCATATGCTGCTCGTCAGCAAGGGACTATCCTCCAAGGTAAAGTCAGACATGCCAGGACTCCCAAAGAATCCCAAAAAGGCAGCCAAAGGGACTAAGGGGAGTTGTGCTGGGGTTTCCATGGCAAGAGACATCAGTTAAGTCACATGATGTGCATCACAAGTCGATGCAACTATGGTAACTGGGCTCACCACCCCTTTCCAGGTTTGTGTCTCTACAGCCAGAGTCCATGAAGTATGTGGTTTGGCTGCAATTAGGGCATTTTCCTCTCAGGGACTGGAACCCGGTTTAGGGTCTCCTCGGCCTACAATTCCAAGCCTGGAAGATACCTGTAGGACCATCAAGTCCAATCCAAGTAGGCATGCCCAACGAGTGGTCATCTAGCCCTCTGCTTGAAGACCTCCTACAGGAGGGAGCCTGTTCCATTCAGGGGCTACTTGGATTCTTGGGAAACTATTCCTAACATCAACTTAAAATGCACAACTACGCTCATAGTTTCTGTTTTGTCTTCTGGGTCCAAGCAAGAAAAATCTAATCACTCTTCTTTCCCATGGCATCCCTGAACAACCAACCTGGTTAACAAGCATTTTCCACTCAATTATGCTTCCATACACATACACTTCCATTCTCTCTCTCTCTCTCTCTCTCTCTCTCTCTCTCTCTCTCTCTCTCTCTCTCTCTCTCTCTTTCTCCCTCTCTCCCTCCCTCCCTTCCTCCCTTCCTCCTTCTCTCCCTTTCTGTCTTATACACGAGAAGTGAGAGGTGGAGTAACTGCTCAGTTAACAAAATATGGATCCTTTTCTCTCTCTCTTTCTTTCCTTCCTTCCTTCCTCCCCCTCTCTCCCCTTCCTGTCTCTGTCTCTCCCTCCCCTTCTCTCTTCCTTTCTTACTCCTTCCCTCCTCCCTCCATTAAAACAATCCAGAATGTCAGTTTATTTGGTATTTGTTGAAAACGCTGCATTTTATAGCAGTATAAAAATCTAAACATGAATATTTACCAACATTATTTAAATATGAAAAATAACTAGAGTATATTCTAAAGAAACACAACTGTTAAGATACAATGAAGGAGTTGCTCATTAATCTCTCACTATTTTTTGCTCCTTCACAATATTAAAAATAAAACTCCTTTCACCTATGGACATTGATATTCCAGCTTACAAATCACTCCCCCTTTAAGTAGCAGTGAAATGCCTCTATATGGTGATGTGAGGCTCACAGTAAATCGGTAAGGTAGGTAGTTCAAATATTCTTATCACCACTTTACAGGAGAGGAAATTGAGACTGAATAGTGAAATCACTCAGTAGGTGACACAGTCAGGACTGAAGCACAGGGTATCTGACTCCAAACCAGACTTCTGGTCTCTTCTTGACTCTGCCACATTGCCTTTAGAGCTTCTTCAGATGTCGTGACTGCTTCCTCAGTTTCTCCCTTGCTCAACTCCCACAAGGCAAGAATATCCAGAGTAGGAGGGAGACACACTGGCTCTTCCCTAGTTTTCTTCTATTCTCACCCCAGCTCCCATGATCAGCTACTCAGCTGCTGGAATCTCTCTTCTTCTCATCTCCTTTGTATCCTACGAATGAATTAGTTGCTCCAAAAACTTCATTCTCTCCCTTTCAGAATTCTATTTCCCCCTCCTGAATCTACTACCCATTTCACTGTTTCACCTAACCGTAAGAAAAAAGCAACAGGACCACAAGAGTCCCCAAGGTCAGGCTTCTTGCCATTAATTTGAATCAACAAAAATTTAGTAAGCCTCCAGAGACCAGCCGGGATTCATGATGTGGACATTACCCATAAACCAAGAGGCCAAGAGTGTGTATATCTCACAGAAAGGCCAAGTAGGCATATCATCCCCCTGTCCTTTGAAGCACAAAAGCTGGTGCTGATGGGACTTATATCTAGTTCTTGGGGACACAGTCACCAGGTATCTACTGATCAGGATGCCTAGCCAAATCTCTAGTGTTTTTTTTTAAATTTTTTCGAGGCAATTTGTGTTAAGTGACTTGCTCAGGGTCACACGGTAAACGTCTGAGGTCAGATCTGAATTCAGTCCTCCTGACTCCAAGGCCAGTGCCTTCACTGCAGTGCCACCTATCTGGCCCTTTTCCCCTCGTGTTTAGAAGAGATCAGATTGATGCTACCCACTCTCAATTATCAAAGGATCATTGAGGGTAGAGGTCCTTGGGCAAGGCCCCAGGCTTGCATTTCCTTCATTTTATGTTCTTTCTATCTTCCAACATTCACAAAAACATGACTTCCCCCACCCCCACAAAGCCACTGAATTGAGATTCACTCTTTTCAGTGCTAGGAACACCTCCTCTTATGGTCCCTGCCATGCCACGCCATGCCATCCTTCCAGTCACTCATGTTTGCTGTTTCAGAGTCATCCTCAATTCCTCCCTGTCCCTCATCCCTAGTGGCTAGTCAGGTGCCACGTTTTGTCGATTCTGCTTCCACAACATTTCTCACGTCTGTCCTCTTCTCTCCACTCAGGGGCCACCATGACAGAATGGTGCTTCTTTGCCTCTTTCCCAAACTACTGAAAGAGCTCATTAATTGATCTTCCACCTCTCTGATCTCTCCTCTACATAGCTGATGAAGTAGGCTTCTTAAAATACAGCTTTCATCATGTCCCATTTGAGTGGCAGATGTAGGCAAATGGGGGTTCAAACCAGGAGAGTGGGTCAGGAAACCTTTAGTCCCCTGGCTGGGCAACAGCTCCCTCAATCTTGTTTCTTCAAATTGAAAATATCAGTTGGACTGAACAAGTCCTATGGCCCCATCCAGCTTTAAATCTATAATCATCTATGGCTCTCTATTTCCTCTAGCATAAAGCACAGACTCCTCACCCTGGTATTTAGCGCTCTTCACAGTCTCTCTCTCTGTTCCGTCTTTTCAGGATTATTTGACACAGCTCACCTTTTCACGTTCAACCTTCCGACCAAAGTGGTCAAAGAGCCATTTTTATAAACAGCCCCTATCTTACTTCCATACGTTTGTACAGGCTATCCAATATGTCCTCATCTTCCCCCTCACAATCCTTCCACGCCTTTCTTTATTCCTGTAATAATTGTCAGGTTGCCATCATTTTCAAGTTTCATACATTTCTTCATTCGTGTACATTTTGTCTTCTCCAACAGAATGTAATCTCCTTGAGGGCAAGGACTGCTTCATACTTTTCAGTTTCCCCACTGCCTGACACATAGTAGATTCTTCTTGAATTCAAGGTTCCACAATCAGAATAGAGTTACTTTCCCTTCTTTGTTCTTTGTTCTTTGAAGCCAGAGCGGAAACTTTGTCTTCTGAAACTTTAGGAATGACCACATGCCCAAGAGGGCATGTCAGATTTGTTGCCCAAGGAAGTGGGTTCAAATTTCTGCTCCACTACTTCCCAGCTGTTCTTCCCTTTTGCCTAGAATATGCCCCAAGTTGGGGAACCCCAAGGTAAGAGAAACTCTACTTATAATATCCACCCTGCCCTCCCCAAACCCTACAAAAAGGACAGATTCTGGTTCAACTCAGAGAACTAAAGTATTGAGGGTTCCAAGGCTGTTTGGATGCAAAGTAATGTAGCTGGGGCCAGTCCTGTTTCCCCAGGACTTGTATGAGTCAGGAACCAAAACTGATGCTAAGTATATGCTTCAATGTGGGAGGAGGTTGAGTGAGCTTTGAGGTCCAGCCCCGGAAGAAGGCACAAATCTATCATGGAAGAAGAAAGGGATCAAAAAGTGAGCAATAGTGGAATATAAATAAAAAGGATTAAAACCACCAACGATTTCAAGAGGAAGAAAAGTCAATTAAAAAGTTAGAGTACCTACAGATAAATCAACAGAAAAGATACTAAAAGCAGAAGGGAAGATGAATAGCAAAAGATTACAAACATCCCTAAACAAATATCACAAGACACACACCCGATGCACCACAGAACACTACGGATTCTCAAGGGATGTGACATAGCAAAGTGTTCCATAAAGGTTCACACATAAAACTGGTGTATTGAGAGAAGTTTGAGAAGTGAGTTTATGGCCTGAAGAGAAGAAATAATTAGAATTTGCAGTGTCAAGTCTCCTCAAAGAAGCTAGAGGAAAACTAAAAGATCAGTAAAACAGATAGCGAAGGACTGTCTGCAAGAAACAATGAGGTTAACAGACCACATGATCTCAACACAAGCAAAACGGTTGCTCTCCATGACAGGTTGGTTGACTAGTGATAACCTAGGGATCACAGGCCTTCCAGAAAAACATGACAAGTCCAAAGAAACCTGAACACCACAATGCAAGAAATAGCACAAGAAAACTACCCAGAATTTCTGAGTGCTGAAGACTAAAACACCAGTTGAAAAAAGACATAGATTGCTTCCAGGGGAAAAAAGCCTCAACAACAACAACAAAATATGCTTTAAACTCCGAGACACGTAGCAGTTAAATTTAATGATTCCAGTGACAAACAACAAATTCTGCAAGTGACCAGCAGGAAAACTTTCAAACATAAAGGAAAAGACAGTTTAAAAGCACAAGACTTCTGCACCCACCAGCAACTGCAGAAAGGAATGGAATAAATAATTTGGAAAGCAAAGAAGATCAAGAGGCACCCCAGAATGATATACCCTGAAAACCTGTGGCTAATCACCCATGAACAAATGGACTTCAATCAAAGAAAAGCATTTGAAGTATTCCTGGAGAAAAAAGAACCAGACGTGAGCAGATTATTCAACTCACAAATACCCCGAACAAGAAAAACAAAAGAAAGGTAAGTAAATACAACTACCAGGGAAGTAATGAGTAGCAAAATAAATTATCTCAGCTCTGGGGACTCTTAAAAGAAAAAAATCAGAATAACAAAGACATCTACTGGCTTAAAAATAACAACAACAGAGAGACCACGAATAGATTTCTTTTCAAAAATACACAAGGGAAGAAAACTGAAGGAAGAATTTAAATTAAGAGAAATAAGAAAACACTATGGACTAAACCCTGCAACCTCCTTACCAGGTGAATCAGTGCATTTTGTGGGACTAAACTGCATAATGGGAGAATATATAAAAGGGAAGACAAGATGGAGGATAGAAAGGAATGTGTGAAGTACTCTAATCAAATCTTTGAGTAAATAGCAAAGGGAAGCTAACTCCAGCAGTCTCTCAGCAAGAGGTAGGGATACAGGAAAGTGGGTGGGGATAGGAGGACAAAGGAACGGAAGAAATCTCAATTTAAAAGCGAGAAGGAGTCACATTAAAATGTACTCCCATAAGGAAAGAGAGAAATATTCTGTAATGGAAGCTAATAAACCTTACAATGGGTCTAATCTGCAAGGAGGAAGCACACAGGGACACACTCTTCTCTGAGTTGTTTCTCCATGGACAACATCTTGAGCTTCTATTGGCAGCCAGCATTCAGGACAATGGGAAGTCATAGATCTAGAGAGGAAATTATATGACAATCAGGAAAGAACATAATCTTAGGGAGAACAAGGGATAGACTTTGAACTATACGATTTGGGACTCAGATACTTCTACCATGGGGCAATCCGTCTATCTTCATGATTTCCCTCATAAATTGACACTTCTAAGCATGCATCCAAATAAAGGGTAAGGAGCAAGATCTACAAAGGGAATAATATGAAAATTTATTAAAAGAGGCAACTCAGATTTGGTACTTAGAAGTTTTAATGCCATGAGGAACACAAGAAGTCTAATTAAGGAATGAATGACTATATAATAAAAGAAGAAAAGTTCAGAAGAGACAGAAAGAGAAAAGAATTAATGAAGAGAACCAGGCAAAGAAATCTTTCTTAGAAAAATGTATAAGAAAAAAAGAAAAGAAAACAAGAGAAATTGGAGGGGAGAAGAGAGGATGTTTTGAATTAGCCACCTGAGAAGAGTGAGAAGAAAAGGGAAAATGAGATAAATAAAAAGAAGAAAGATAAAGGAGTCAATAAGTAAAGTAAAATTGTAAACAATGGGAAAGGATAAGAAACAGGAGGAGGGATTGGAGGGTAGAAGAGCCTAAAGCAATTGGGTCACTTTAAAAGAGATTAAGTAAAACTAATAATAGAGGGAAATGTGCTCACTTAAAAGAGGAAGCTGAACCAAACCAAAACAATAACAACAAAAACAACTACCTATAATTCAAGGGGGAAAACATTCTGGAAATATAAATCAAAGAAGATATAAATACAACTGTTATAATGTTAAATGGAAATGGATTAAACTAAAGTGAAAGTTTCAGATTGACTAACAAAACCCTACAATCTGTTGTTTATAAGACACACACTTAAAAATAAAGGCATTAATAGAATAAAAATAAGAGTCTTGAACAAAAAATACCACTTATCTGGTGAATACAAAAAAGTGGAAGTTCCATTCATGCTATCAGACAAAGAAAATGTATAATTAACAATATAAACAGAGAAAAATAAGCAAATTACATATACTGAAAGGAGCCATAAACAATAAACCAATATCAATATTAAACTTATGTACTACAAGTTTCATAGTACCCAAATATGTACAGGAAAAATTAACTGGCTTTCAAAAAGATATAAATAGTAACACAATAATCATAGGAGACGTTAATGTTCATCTTTCAGAATTGGATAAATATGTCAAAAACATAAACAAGAAGGAAATAAACAATTGAATGATCTGCTGAGGAAATTAAAGGGGAAAAGATTTTTGATGCCTTTTAAATTGAACCACTAAAATATATAGCTATCTGCACACCACACGGAACACATATTAAAAATGACCACGTGTAACAGCAGAGATGCTGCAAATAAATGTTAAAAAGTCATCTTTGGACATAGATAGGGCAAGAATTTGTTTGCTCACTTATGCATATTAGTTACAAAGTTGTTTTTTTTCCCCAATGCGAAAGATGGGGTAGGGTGGGATGGCTAAGATGGCTAGAGACAGGGTAGTAAAAAAAAAGGCTGGGGAAAAAGTCATTGTTTTTAATTCATAGAAGAGAACATAACGAAGGTCAAAAAACAAACAGCCAAGAAAGACATCTTTGCGAGAGCTACTGATTAAGTTTATTGCTAAAAACTTAAAAAGAAAGCAAGCTATACATAATGGAGATGGGAAATTTGTACAATCCTCTTATAGTCCACTATGCATATGGAAATGCCAGTTTTATTTAATGTTGGCTAAGAGTAAGAACGAAAATGAAAAAAAAATTAAGGGAAGTAATGAAAAAAAGGTAGCAATGGAGGAGGATTAGCACAGATATTAAACTATTAGAAAGCTGCAATCATTGAAACCATTTTATATTGGTTAAAAAACAGAGTAAGAGATCAGTGAAGCAGACTAGACAAGAAAGAATCAGAAATAATGGAACTCAATAACCCAGTATTCAATCAACTCTAAACCATAAATTAATTTGAAAAGAACTTCCTATTTGATAAGAGCTGTTGGAAAAACTGGAAAGCTTTCTGATACAAATAAGACTTAGCCCAACATTTTACATCATATTCTATAATAAATTCTAAATTAATACATGCCCTGAATATTAAAGATAATGCCATAAAAATTAGGAGAAGCAAACCTTTCCCACCTAGAGGTAGGAGACGAATTCTTAGCCAAACAAGGAAAGGAAGTAATTACAAAAGATCAAAGAGATCATTTTGATAACATAAAATAAAAGGGCTTTTTGCACAAATGAAATGACTGCATCTAGGATCAGAAGAGAAACAACTGGGAAAAAAATCTTTTATGTCAAATACCTCTACCTCTAATAAGGATTTGGGATGCAAGGTACAGAAATAATGAATAGAAATATAAAAGGCCAAAACCCATTCCGCAATAGGTAAGTGGACAATGAATTCTCAAAAGAAGAATTCCAAATTAATAATAACTATGTGAAAGAATACTCTAAATCACTATGAAGGGAAATGCAAATCAGAATAACCCTGAGGCTTCACCTTACACCCAGGAAATTGGCAAAGATAAAAAAAGATGGCAATAGTCGATGTCAGAGGGATGTAGAAAGACAGGCACATTAATGCACTGTTGGTGGAGCTGTAAATTGGTTCCATTATTACCACTTGGGAGATCGATTTCGAATTCTGTATGCTAAGAAATTGGCTAAAATATCCACTCTCTTTGACCTCAAGATTCACCTACTGGGCTTATACTCCAAGGAGGAAACTGGCAAGAAGAAAAGTTCCATGCACACCAAAATATTCAAAACAATGTTTTTTGTAGTAGCAAAGAGCTGGGAACACACTAGATGTTCATCAATGGGGATGGCTAAAAGAAAGAATCTGGTACAGTATCATAATGAAGTTTTGCTGGGGTCTAAGAAACCGTGGATGTGAAGAATACAGATAAGCATGGGGGTACTTACATGAACTGACACCAAATAAATGAGAAAATCCAGGAAAAATAAGATACATAAACTACAACAAATGCAAAGACTACAACAATGCAAACATACAAAATGCCAACCACCGTGTAAATGGTTGTAAATAACAACAACAAAACAATCAAGAATTAAAAAAGCTATGAAGAACAAGCATGGCCCCAGAAAAGAGATATGAGAACATACCTCCCTCCCACCCTTTTTCCATTTCTCCCTCCCTTTCTCTCTTTGCCTTCTCCACACACATCACACACATACATATTCTCTCTCTCTCTCTCTCTTTCTCACTCACTAGAAAAGAGGGAGAGAAGTGGTTCATGGATATGGAATATTGTATATGATAGCAGATTCTTTTGAAGTTTTCATAGATTTCACTGATTTCTCCATTTTTTCTTTTAAAAAATTCTTATAAGGGATGACTCTTTGGGAGAGAGAAAATATAAAGAGGGAAATCTAGGCAATATCAAAACAAAAGAAAACAAAACATTTATTTTAAAAAAAACAGAGAGGGTGATGGGCTCTCTGTGGACATCAGATGGACTTTCTGGAACATAAAAGAGAAAAAATGCACAATTGACCAATAGGAAGAAGGTCCAACCTGCTGTCCAGAAAATGTTAGTGGAATTGGGTGAATGAGATCATATAAAGGATACTTGGCACACTGAATTGCAGGCAGTTGGGGATCACTGACTGCTTCCTTACTCTGTCAAGTCAAAAAAGCATTTATTAAACATCAACTGTGTACCAGAAATTGGATTAAGTGCTAAGCATACAAAGGACAAAGACAGTTCTGGTCCTCAAGGAATTAAAAATCTAAGGAAGGACACACCCACGAACCACTGGTATGAAGAAGATATATACCAGATAAATTGGCAATAGTCTCAAAGGGAAAGGAATCAGGAAAGCCTTCTTGTAGAAGGTGAGGTTTTAGCTGAGACTTGAAGGAATCCAGGAGGGAGACATGAGGAGGCAGAGAATTCTGGGAATCGGGGACAGCCAGTGAAAATAGAATCCAGAGGTGTAGTATACTATGAGAAGGATGCCAAGAAGGTCAGTATCATTGGGTTTACCATGAGCAGACAGGAGAAAGATGGAAAAGGGATAGGGAGAAGCCAGGTTATAAAGGGCTTTAAAAGCCAAATAGAGAATTTTTATTTGATTCTGGAGATAATGGGGAGCCACTGGAGATTATTGAATAGAGAACTGACCCTGTAAGAACTACTCTTTGCTAGTTTAAGTAGAAGGTTGACTAAAATGGGAAGTGACCCGAGCTAGGGAGGTCAACCAGAAAGCTATTGCAATAGATCAGACATAGGGTAAGGGAGACTTGAACCAGAATAATAGAAGTATTAAAAGAGGGAAGGGAGTAGGGAGGAGAGCATTGTGAAGGTAGAATTGTCCAGGCAAAGTCAAGAAGTCCAGGGCTTGAAGCCTACCGTCAATATTTACTAGCTACGTGATCTTGGGCAAGTTACTTGAGGCTCTTTGGGCCTCAGCTTTCTCCCCATGAAATGAAATATTGTTTAGCTAGTCCCTTTCATCTCTAAATGTATGACTTTCTGGTCTTTGGCATATTTATAATGCCTATCCCACAGGATTGTTGAGAGGCTCAAGTGAGAAAATGGACACCAAGCACTTTGCAAAACATAAATCCTCTTTAAAAACATAGTTATTGTGATTCTGGGGCAAGTGAAAGGCCAGCTCAGTCAGAGAGCTAAGGTCCATTCAAGATAGGGAGGAAGCAATCCCCACGAGCATGATGCTTTTGGCTTTATTGTGAAGTGAGGCTCTGTTGACTGTCAAGCTAAGATCTGTGGGCCCCAGCTCCCTGACCCCAAACTGCTAGGCTTGGCCCTCCTGCCTCCTCAAGCTTTCCACAAGGAGGCCTTTCTCTGGATTGCCTCTCATATGGATCAGGGGGCTGTAAATACTGAGAAGACTCCCCAAAGAAGAACAGGCTGTCTCTAGAAGGCTTCCACCCAAGGTTGGGGCAGGGTTGTTGTCAGAAGTGAATCCTGGCTGGTTAGCAGTTACGGTGAAGTAGCCTCTGAAACCCTCACCAGCCCTAGAAGTCAGTGCAAGGTAGCCAGGATGCTCCAATAGGGTTTTACCTCTTATCAAGGCCTTCCCTTTACTCCTATTTGCTGTTTTAATCTGACTCCAAACTCGCTCTCTGGGGTCCCCTTTGACCATTCCAGGCCTTTCGGGTTCCTGTTGCAGACATTCTATCTCCCACTTCTGTGTGCCTGGACTACCTGTGCATCATGCTTGGTCTTCTTGCCTTGGAGATCCCTCCAAAGATCAACCCAACGGCCACCTCTTTCAGGAAGCCTTTCCTGATTTTTCCTTAGCGACTCCTCACTCGCAACCTTGAGTAATTTTGTATACATCATGTAGTCACTGCTCTGAGAACATACTTCCTCCTCTGTAAAATAGTGGGGATAGGAGGGGTAATTTCAAAAAATTCTAAGGTCACTTCTAATTTTACATCTGAGCTTCCTTTAAGGGTACTTCTCTGTTTCTGGCCTCAGTTTCTCTCTATAAAAAGGAGTTGGTCAAAATACCCCCTGACCAGCCATAAATGCCAGGATCTGTCAAAGGCCTTCGGCCCCCGCAGACTCATCCCTGAGCAGATGTCGTGGGCTTGCTGGTCCCCTGGCCTCAGCTCCCTAGGCCCTGCAATTCACCCAGCTCATCAGTGCATGCCCAGACTTAAAGCAGCTCCCAGAAATGGCCATCCTAAAGTGGAAACAGAAAAATTCCTCCAGCCCCTCCATGCTTTGCTATCTCCTCCTCACTGGTCTCCACACAGTCGAGCAGAGCTAGTTTCATGTCCGATCTCTGACACATGGACTGTCTGAGCAGAGGCAAGTCACTTATCTTCTCAGTCTGAGATGTCCTACCACATCACTTCTCTGCTCCAGAAACTTCAAGGGCTCCCTGTTGCTTCTCAAAATACAAACTCTTACAAACATAAAGGCATTCACCATCTGGTTCCCATAAATTTTTCCAGGATAATTATACATTACTTCCATCCGCACATTCTACATTCCAGCTAAACTGACACACTTGGTGTTTCCTGTACTTAACATTTCCCATTCCATTTCCATGTCTTTGTATGGGCTGGCCATCCCCCACGCTCGGAGTGCTCACTTTCCTTACCTCCTCCCCTTGAGACCCTCCAAGCTCGGCTCAGGTCCTACTTCTTTCAAGATAATTTTCCTGATCTCTTCAGCCGTTAAGACTCCTCCCAAATGACTTTTTAATTGTATATTATTTATCTGTGTATATTTTTCCCCCCAAGTGGAAATTTTGCCTCTATCACTGGGCACAGTGCCTGATCCTAGTTGGTGCTTAATTAAAGCCCATTGGCTCAAATTGAGTAAGTTACAGACAAGTCGACGTTTTTCTTTGGTGGAAGAAAAATGCATACGGAGAATTCCTTACATGATGGAACCATGGGTTTAGGCCAAAAGGGGATACCACAAAGCTCGAAATCCTGCAACCCTAACCTGCTCTTCCGGCATCCCCCATGGTCTCCAGCCCTTCTCTTTGGGCATCCAGCCAAGAAACCAACAAAAACTCAAAGCTCCCCAATAAGCCCAGCTGGGAGAGGTGGCAATTTCACAAATGTCCTCTTCGAAGAAACCAGGCCATTTTCCCACCTGCTCCCATGACCCCAGCCAGTTCATTAGCAATGGACAGCTTTGATGGAGCACCTATTCCCCAATCTAATAAGCTTCCTGTGAATGGTTTCTTTTAGCCATCATTTTGGGAGGGCCTAGACTCACCATGGGGCAGGGAAAATAGTCCCATCTTTAGCATTCTCGGGAGTGCCTCTCGAGGTATTAACTAGGAACAGAGACAGGGAAACTGCCCAGAATTATGCTCTTAAAAATGAAATAAGAGACTGCATTAAGGCCAGGCCTTTCCCCAACTACAGCAATAAAGGAAGAGTTGTGACAGCTTTCACTGCCTCACTGCTTGGCAGAAAATTCGTGGCCAAGGCTGTAGCCAAGAAATGGTACCCAGGCGGAACCCTGTCTTTAATCCCCTGGAACCTGAGCTGGCTCCCATGGGGTCTTTGGCCTCCCCTTTCCGGCTCAGCTCCCAGGCACCTAGCCCTTTGCCACTAGTCTTATACCAGGGGACAGCAGAGCAAGTAGTTCTGAGGAAAGCCGTGATTCCCTAGCAGCCAGACCTGCTTCAACAAGAACACAGCAGGTCAGACAAACCTGATTTCATTCGGGGACAAGGTTATGAGAAAGATACATCAGGGAACCGCTGTCAGAGGAGTTTACCAAGGTAAACTTGGATAGTTGCAAAGTTTACCTTGGATAGTTGCAAAACTTATTTCCATGTTTCTCATACTATTCCATCATTTCTCTTCTTTTAAAAAAACAGTTTCCTTAATGCTCTTCTCTTTTTCATCATGGACCCTCACCTCTACTGGATCCCTCCTCTACAATAAAGTGCAGTCTAATGAAAATAAACTCAAACATTGACCAGCATGGAAAACACCCGTCTACCCAGAGACAGAAGATGTACTTTTCTCCATTGGGTTTCGGAATTCAGAACCGTACAACACATTGGGCAGAATTCCAGTGTCTTTTGATGTTTTCTTGACACTATCATAGTCCAAAAAGATAAAATGTAGTAAGCTCAAACAGGAAATATTTCACTTGGGTTCAAAACTCAACTTCATCAGCATTGGGTAAGGAACATCCAGGGGTAGCAAAAGTTTTCACTGGAAGTCAAGCAAAGGCTCGATGGTCCTTTATCAGGGATGTAATCGGAGGTGTCCTAGAGTTCAGATATGGGCTGGCCTCTGAGATCCCTTTCGACTTTTGGATTCTGTGAGTTGAGGCTTAGGAATCAAGATCTTTGGCTTCCAATCTCAAGCTGCTTCAATTTTGTGGTCTTCATTCAGGGAACAAACCATATGATGGCTCCGACTTTGTGATTTTGGAAAGAGACTCAAAGACAGGAGAGAAAGGGATGGGCAGAAGGTAGGTCGCACTAAAGTAAAAAATGGTCTGAAGTTTGCCTCATATACATGGGGTGGGAAAGGTCTTGGGATGGCTACTGGGCACTATAGCCTCCTTCCCTCTTCTACAGGCTCCCTCCTTTTAAAAATGCAATTTTTATTGATGTTGTTTGACAGTTTTGACAGTTATTTTTGTATACGCTACTCTACACCCCCCCACACACACACACACAGGAGCCTCTCCCGGCCACAAAATCAAACAGCAAAGGGTATATGACATTCTGGACTCAGGCCCCTCCAAGGATATGGAGGAAGGGTGGTTTCTTCATAGACTATGCGCCCTTCTCTCCTTGGACATTGCCACCACTCTAGTGCAGCCCACGGTCCTCAGACTACTGCAATAGCTGTCTCAAGTCTCTCTCCGCCCCCTCCACTCCATCCTCCATTCGGCTACCAAAGTGATTTCCCTAAAGCCCAGTTCCAGTCACATCTACTCCCTTTACTCAAAAAATTCCAAAGGCTTCCTATTGCCTGTAAGGTCAAATAAAGAAAATGCTCTGGCATTCAAAACCTTTCCTCCCCCAACCCCCACCTATCTTTCCAGTCTTCTCCTACCTGACGTACTCTGCAATGCATCACCTTTTGCCTATTCTACAAACTAGACTCTCCATCTCTCGGCTCTGGGAGTGTTCTCTGCTTGTGCCCAAACCTGAAATGTTCTCCCTCTTCCACCCTGACTACTGACCTCCCCGCCTTCCTTTAAGTGCTAAGTAAAAGTAGATATTTTACCAGAAGCCTTCCCCGACCCCTCTTAATTTCAGGGCCCTCCCTCCATTACTTATTTCCTATGGATCCCGAATACGGCTTGTTTTGTATACAGCTGTTTGTGTGTTGTCTCTTTCATTAGATTGTAAGCTCCTTGAGGACCCCGACTGTTTGTTGCTTCTTTCTGTATCCTCCTCAGGATACCACTTGACACGTAGTAGGAGCTTAATAAGTATTTATTTGTATTATTCCATGTTTCTCTGAATTTCTGATATCATTTCTTATGGCATAACAATATCTCATCACATTCATCCACCACAATTTGTTCAAAATTTCCCAATCGTCGGGTGCTCAGTTTTTCTGACGTTTTGCTGCCATGCAAAGCCACATTTCTCCTTTTGTGATTCTACCTTAGTGATTCACAGTACTTCAGCTTCCTCAGGAGATGCATGTTGGGGAAAAGGGGATGGCGGATCCTCATACTTATCTTAGTCTATACCCTAAGTCCTCACAGTGCCCAATAGTCATTCTTCATCAGGGAATCTAATTGCCCTCCTGCTTCCCTTCCCTCTTCTTAGATTTATGCCAGGACCCCTCTTCATCCCCAAGAGTCCTTGTTTTACTTTCCAGGGAGAAAGGGGTTTCTAAGATGTCCTGGGATCTACATACCACAAACCATAAGAGTAAGGCCAGATGAGAGAAGGGAATGAGTGAAGTTCCCAGGAAGACTCGGTACACAACATTGCTCAATAGCACTCCGATTCATGCTGGTGGGACGTACATTAAGCAGGCACATACATCCCGATCGTTAAAGTTGTTGATTCATGTGCCGCCTTGCCTTTAGCTTCAGACTCGGGCACCATGATGCTTTGACAAACTTGGCCCTGAATAACCTGAGCACAGAAGGACCACAGTGTACAGTGTGCAGCCCAGATGGGAGCTACATCCTCCACTCAGCTTGCCAAAGTCATTTTCCTCAAATACAAGTCTGACAAGATGACTCTCCCACTCGACCGACAGTGGCTCCCTATTGCCTTTAGGAGAAAATATCAGCTTCTCCATTTAGTTTTTTAAAGCCCTACCCCACCTGGCCCCAACCTCTTCTCCTACTCTCATTGGACTATACTTCTGCTCTCTGCAATCCAGCCACATTGCCTTTTTCTCTGTTCCTTGCTCACAAACACTCCATCTCCCATTCTTTAGCCTTAGCAGTGGTCCTCTATGCTTGACCCCCTCCACCTCAGCCTTATAAAGTCTTCCCTTAAGATCCAGTTCAAGCCCTGTCTTCTACATGAAGCCCGATTCTCATTCTCTGTCTCTGTCTGTCTCTCTCATGCATACACACACACACACCCTCCTCCCTCCCAAACTATATTGTATTTAAATTTAACTTCTTTATGTTTCTTTTCCGTATTTGTATCTCTATATTCTTTGTATCTATGATATGTGCGTATGAACACACATACGTCTGTTACTTATAGTTATTGTATCATCTCGAAAGGAAGGGTTATTTCAGTGCCTAACATAACACCTAATAGGTGTTTAATAGATACTTGTTGATTAATGTCTTCATCCCTGCCAGGCAGCAGTCCGGTGGTCAGGCTAGCAGAGCCAGCCTCTCCAAGCTATTCCATTCCCAGCTAGAACCCTTAGCCGCCCAACCTGCCCACTCTCAGAGCAGTTCCCGGGAACCATCTTGCCAGAGGCAGCACGTATCGGTAGGCAGGCCTCATTCCCATGAGCGTCTTCAGCACCTGCCCAACCTTCTCCAGCCTAATTTGCAGTTTGTCACGGAGAAGATGAAAATTCCTACTTCTGTTCAGAGGACGGGCTTTTGAGACAGTGTTGGGTCTCACCACAGAGCTGCCAGACTGGTCGCTGTCCCATGATGCTATGGATTGACTCTGCCAGGCCCTCATGGGCATCTCACTGTTTACCCCTCAGTAAATACAGTCCGCTAATGTGGCAGTCAGCACCATATGGCAGGTGCCTTCCCAAACTCCCACCATATTAGGCGTTCCGCATGGATCTTGTCCGGGAAAGCGGCAGCTGGTAATAATTTCTTGGACTGTGCCCCCACCCTGGCAACAGACCTAGGCAGAGAAGAATGCCAGCCTACCTCAGGATTAACCCTCTACAAGGTCATTTTTGTTGGGGGTGCTCTCACTTTCCAGCCAGGGCCTCCTTTCTAAGGAAAAATGCCTATGACAGGTAGGTTTGGAACATATCATATTACTTATGGGGGGATGTTTTGGAAGAGCCTGGGAATTCAAAACAAAACAAAACAAAACAAACTGGTTTCTGGTCCCAGTAACTATCTGAAATTCTGCCCTATTCCCTTCACCTTTCTGGACCTCAGTTTCCTCACTTGTACCAAGAAAGGGTTGAATGAGAAGCACAGTGAGGTAGAGTTTAACAGCTCCAGGCACCAAACTGCCAGACCACCCAGGATTGGGGGAATAAAGTTCTCTGAAACTAGTGAAGGGTGCCTGGTTCTTACCAGCCATACGCAGTTGGGTCGTACCATCATAACAACTTGGAAGAAAAAGATGTCCCCAGACCTGCAAAAGACCATGCAGCCTCTCTTAAGCTTGGTGTCCACTCAGTATCCCTGTGGGAGGGGAGGAGAACTGAACCATAGATTGTAGAAGCAATCAACATGTATTTATTAAGTACTCAGTAGTGCCAATCACTGTATTAGGCACCAGAACTACAAAGTTAAGGCTTTCTGCAGAAGATGGGGCCTGAGCTGGATGTTAAGGGAAGAAGACAAGGTCTCTCCGAGGCCGAGACAGGGAGGGAGTGTGTTTCAGATATAGAGTGCCACTGTGAAGGCAATGAGGGAGTGTTGTGGGCAAAGGACAGAGAAAAAGACTGTTTGACTGAACTGCAGAGTGCAGGAGAAGTAAAGTCCAATGAGACTAGGAAGAGAGGTTGGGGCCAGGTACAGTAGGGCTTTAAAAGCTAAACGGAGAAGTTAATATTTTTTCCTAGAGGCAATAGGGAGCCACCACAGATGGTTGAGTAGGAGACTCATATGCTCAAATTTACTTTGAAGGAAACACAGTTTGGCACTAGTGTGTAGCATCTGGACTGGAGTGGAGAGAGATTTGAGGAAGAAAGACCAATTAGGAGACTATCTCAATAACCTAAGAGGTGGGGAGGGACTGAACTAAGGTAATACCTCTGTGAGTAAAGCAAAACAGTCAGATGTGAGAGATTTTGTAAAGGTCAAAGTGGCCAGATGTGGCAACGACCGGAGACGTGAGGTGACAGCGAGTGAGGAGTCCAGGAAAATTCTTAGGTTACAAGCCTGAGACACTGAAAAGATGATGGTGCCTTTGGCAGAAATAAGAAACTTTGGAAGAGGAAATAGGTTTGAGATGGAGAAAAGATAACAAGCTCAGTTTTTGACACCTTGAGTTTGAAATGTTTCTGGGACATCCAGTTGAAAAAGAGGCATATTGGAGATGTGAGATATCTTCAAGTCAACTACATGGAGCTCATTATGGTTGCTGAGGAGAATGCCGAGAAAGAGAACATAGAGGGAAAAAACAAAGTCTACAACTGTCTCGGAGGACATCCATAGTTTGAGGGCGAGATGTGGAGAGTGGCCCAGAAAAGGAGACTGAGCAGAAATCATCAGAGAGGTAGTAGGAGAATCAGTAGGAGGTAACAGTTTCAGAAAACTCAGAAAGAACAGGGGTGGTCAACAGAGAGGCTGAAAATGATGCAGATTGAGAAAAGGCCATTAGATCTGGTAGGAGGAGATCATTGGTAACTTTGGAGAGAGAAGTTTCAGTAGCGTGAGCAAGTCAGAAGCCAAAGAGCAAAGAGTTGTAGACCAAGTGAGAAGAGAGGAAGTGGAGGCAGCGAATGTAAACAGCTTCTTTCCTAAGTTTGACTGTGAAAAGGAAAAGATAGGGAATGACAATTTCAAGAAATGATATAGCGAAAAGCTTTGTTGTTGATGATGATGATGATGATGATGATGATGATGTTTTAAGGATGGGAAGGAGGGCATATGTAAGGGCAGTAAAGAAGGAAACAGTTGATGGGAGAAGTTGTATATTTGAGGAAAGGGAATAATTGAAGATGCGATGGTACTGGAAAAGACATTCAGCTCAACCAATAACTAAAACAATTTCCCATTAGAACATACCTCATAAATGGTTGACTTTGCTTAAATGCCTCCAATGAGAGGAAACTCTTTGCTTCTCCAGACAGCATTCAATTTTCTTTTTGGAAAGCTCTAACTGGGAAGTTTTGTTGTTGTTTCTCCTGACATCGACTCAATCACCCACGTGACTTATGTACCAGAGAAATTCTCGGGCTGCCTGAGCATGAAGGGAGACGTTGTTCATGTATGACTTCAACTTTGAGCCACATGCTAATTAGTGTGTGTCATTCTGTCCTTCAAATAGTTCTGTTCATTGACTCCATTGTTTCATTTACGTTCTCCAAAGGTGTTTCTGGACTCAGTGAGTTTCATCGCGTCTCATCCTGGAATCCCAACTTTGCTGTCATTCATCTTGTAATTTTGTGATTTAGGGTTTTTTATTCATCTCATCGTTTTCCTTTCATTCCTTTGGTATTGTTATGATAAACCGATAATCGTATCAGGAGAAAATCCTACTTTTGTTGCTGATGCTATTGCTAATGTCGGTTCAGTTGTGAACCAAAGTTCAGGTGTTTTTGTTAACTCCTTTTAGTAGAGAATATTTGTTTGTTGTGCTGAATTTTTTCTCTGCTGCTGGATCTGGACTTAGAAGAGATCTGGGTTAGAATCGGGGTCTGGTGCACCCTGGCTAACTCAGCATAAGCTACTCAAACTTCCTTGGCCTCAGTTTCTTTATAAACTGGCAACAATAATACTCACTAATCCAAAGAGAAGCTGCAAGGGAAGACTACCATACTGATGGGAACTGCTGCCAATCTTCCTCATTTTGTGAGTTATCTTGAGCTTTGTTTTTGGAATATTTCTGGTGGTTTTATTTCATTCTGATGTTTGCTTCTCTACCTTTTTTTGAGGAGGATTTAGAAGAATGGGACCTCTTGGTGACCTCTCCCTGTGCCATGGAATAGGGAGCTTAACACAGTGAAAAAATGCTCTGGTCCTGGAATCCAACACCCAGAGATCATTTCCTGGCTCTGCTACTGACTAATTACCTGCGAGACCTTGGCCAAGACATTTCAATCAACATAACAGAGTGAATTAAAATCCAAGCATGTTCAAGTCACTCGTGAATTTTTCCCTTCATCTGCTCAACTTTGTCTCTCTAGGTCTCAATTGGGCAGAAAGCAAAGTGGCCTACCCGTGGTCACAGAGGCAGAGCCAGAATGTAAACCCTGGGTCTTTGCCTGCCTCTGTCCACCCTCAGTAGTGGAGCGTTAGTACCTGATCTGGTCTCTGCTCTTCTCCTGGTTGAGAGGGTGGCCTAATGGGCTTTGCAAGATCTACTCCTGGAAGGGAAGTCAGAGATCTATCAGGGATTGGGGGGTGTGTGGGGAGGGCACAGGAAATCAGAGTCAGAAGATGTTTCTCCACCCCCGGCCTGCTAATATTCTCCCACGAATCACTAATTTTCAACATCCTGCCACGGCTACAGCAATGGTGAGTCGCAGATGATTGCCGCCCTTCTTGTTCTCCCTCCCAGGGCTGGTGTTCATGTCCAGCAGAGCTGCCAAGTCCTAATTCTGCTATCATACCCTGCCCTAACCCACCCAGAGACACACTAGGTGGGGAGGGTATATAGGGAGGGTTTGGTCCAGTCACCACAACAACATGTAACAGAGGAGGGGGGGCCAGGAATAGAAAGAAGGAACAAAGTGGTGTGCCATTCAGAGAAAAAGATTGAATGAGCCCATATGTGAAAGGATGGAGGAAGGATTTATGAGTGCGGCTGTAATGAAAGCCAGTTATCCGTGACCATCTTAAATCTTGTCAGCCCAGGGATAGGCGAGGCCATCTCTGATTTACAGATTGGAAGATTTAATGCCAGTGTTCCAGAGTGTAATCCTGAAATGAGATTCTCCCGTGGAGGCTCCCACTGAAACCTCTCTCACGGTGGAATTAACTGCTCATTACATGCAAACTGGGGCCTCCTCAGCTGACTGAGAGAGTCCAGCTCCCACTTTACCCAGGAAGTCCCAATGGTACGCCAGGAAGGCAGCTACCAGCCAAGGGCTTCTTCCCAGACTCCTCCCCCCTCCCTGATGGACAACGCTTCAGAGAGCATGTAACTGAGTTCGACAAAGGCAAACTGAGGTCAAAGTAGCACTGAATACCTAGGATGCACTGAGGAGTGCCTAGAATGAGCAGAGCTCTAACACCCAGATGAAGGTCCCCTCCCCCATTTATTCCCCTCACTGCCTCCCACTCCTTCCCTGGAACTTTCCTGGAACACTATTTCAAGAAAAGTAGGCCATTCTTTACTATCCTTCCATCTCCTTCCTTCTTCCTTAAAGTTCTGGAACCATGAATTGTGATCAAATCAACTGTCATTGTTCCTGGATGGAGTGCATCAGTCTATTACCCTATTACCCCCATTCACCATCCCGGTAACTTTCTGGACCATCACGCTACTCCTTGACCACCATTCCCCTATGTGTGTTGTTTTGACTATGAGAATGGAAGCTCTTTGAGGGACACGCAAAATCTTGGCTTTTGTATTCACATCCTTGGTAGTTGGTATTTAATTAACATTTCATTCATTCACAGGAGGCAGTTGCCAAGTACTCTATTCCCACTTTGCCTCTGAGAATACAAGAGTAAAAGGCTACAGAGTTATCCCAGAGCTGCCTCAGGACCACTCAGGCCCCTTCTCCTCACATCTTGGGTAGTTAGCACTACCTCATCACACACACAAATGTATGGCCAGCAGCGGGCAGCACTGACTCCAGAGATCTATGGTAGAACACTTGCAGCTGCAAAGTCCTGTGTTCACTGCTATGAGGGGTCAATTACCACAGAAGTATCTTAAGGGAAAGATTGTTTCACATCTGTCTTTTTGTCTCCGGTGTTCATTCAGGACCTGGCATGTAGTAGGCACCTAAGAAATACTTGGTGAGCAGACTAAGATGGAGAAAGCATGGCTCCTCCCCTGGTGATGGGTGGGGAGGAGGTTTATACTTTGGTCTCCGTGGCTAAAGAAATGCATCATCTGGTAATGCGTCAGCTCTCCATACGTTCTTTGGTGGTTCGTGAACAGCAGAAAGAATTAAATGCTGGATTTGTACTCGAGCCTTTGCAACTGGGCAGAATTTTCCAGAGCTTTCACCCTGCTAAAATAGCCTTCAAAAACCCTGGGTGACCTTCACAGTGCAATGAGGAATCAGACAAAGACATCAGTGGGGGGAGGAGGGAGAGACCCTGTGGTATCATGGGAAAGGCACAGGATTTGGAGGTTGAACAGCTGGCTTTGCCACCTAATTCTGTCACTTACTACCTATGTGGCTTTGGCCAAGTTACTTTCCTTTTCTATATCCCAAGTCCCTCATGTGGTAAGTGAACACTGGAAGAGAATTTCCAAAATTACTTTTGGCTCTAAGTTCCATGATTCCAACCTCTGCTTCTACGGGTACATGGAGAGAGTCCCAAGTCAGGAGTGGGACAGACAAGGAGAACCAGCATGCTCAGGAAGGCTCACAAGGTCAGAGATTTAGGGTTAGAAGACAATTTGGAGGCCAGTCAGTCCAACCCTCTCAATTTACAGATAAAGAAACTGAGGCCCAGAGAGAGGGGAAAAGCTGTGAGCCAAGATCACAGACAAAGTAAATGGTAGAAGTCCTCTAACTACATTCTGCATGTTGTACCATGCTGTCTCTCAGGTAGAACTCGAATTGGGCCTGCTCATGATGGGCAGGAGGTGGAAGATATTCCGGCATCTGGAGAAACCTTCAGGAGCCAAGGTATGGAGACAGGTCTCCAGAAGCTATATTTTCAAGATCTGGGTCATGGAAACAGAAGGGATAAAGGAAGAGCTGGCAATGAGCAATAGGACTGACCAGATAGAACCTAGTTGCCTTGGCCCTACAACTCTACGAGAACATGCCAAATCCCTTGCCTTCCTAGAGGTTGAGGCCTAGGAGGAAAGGATGTTAGACCATGGAAACCCTAGGTGAGCCTAGGAGAGGGAACGCAATCATTTATTTGGGTTGGAAGGGCTCAGGGGACTCCATTACTACCATTCACGACCCCTTGTCCAGGCCAGCTGGTCTTTGCCATTAGCCTCCAGAGAGGCCCGTTATATGTCCAGCTGGGGCGGCAGTGGAAATCTGGACAGTAAAAGCTGCCGGGTCTCAGTCGCCCAGCCTTATCTCTGTTAGTGGGTCTCATTAGTCCTGAATGAACTAAAATAAAGTCCCCCCCCACACACACACAATCTGGCCCAACTGAAAGGCATATTTCCAGAGGCAGCAAGCTTACACCCCCACCCTGGCTGGCCTCCAGCTTCACCCAGACTGAAGGCGGATGCTGCATACTGTAAATATTGTCTTTCCTCCCCTCCAGCTGATGAGCCCATGTAACTCGGGTGGAACAATCAGAGTTTGTCATCTGTATACAACAGTGGAGAATTCCAGCTAATAATCCTCATAAAAATGGGCTATTTAAAGGGAAATATAATTACCAGTCCCACATGGCCCGAGGCGACAACGATTGAGGGTGGCAGTGGGGAAAGCCAGGGTACCCACCAGGCACATCACAGGAAATACAAGCTGTTGGATGGTCCAGCAGCAGACCATGAGCACTTTAGGTGGAAGTCCCCTGGCTGAGTGTCCTGAGGGAATAAGGCCTCATGGGTGGAGAGAAAGTATACACGTTGGAAAGCGGCCAATAGTTCAACCTGCATATGGGCATGGTGGCGCGATCTGGTCAGGGGTAGGCTGCAGCTCAGGGAATAAGCACCAATAAGCAAGAAGTGGATTGGTTATCAAGATACCAGAGAACCAGTAAGGAGGCATTTTACCTACCTCCTGATAGAAAGGTAATGGATTCAGGGCACAGATTGAGACATATTTTGGAATGTGGCCAGTGTGGGAACTGGTTTTGCTTGACTGTGCATATTTGCTGAAATGATTTTTTCACTTTTTTATCAATGGTAAGAAGAAGAAAAAACATTTTGTTAGTTTAAAACAAGTTGGTTAGTTGTTTTGGCAATTCAACTCAATTATGGATGTGGGTCTGGGATCAGAAAGACTCAGCTTCCTAAGTTCAAGTTTGGCCTCACCATTCACTAGCTGACCCTGAGGAAAGCACTTCACCCTGTTTAGCTGGATCCAACTGAAAACTTAACTACACCAAAATTGTATGTAAAGGCCTCTCTGTCACAGGGAGAGAAAGGGAAAAGTAGACAAAACAGGTCCTCACCTCAAGGAATTTATAGTCCAAAGCTGTAGGAGTGGGGCCATGTCATTTATACACATGTTCTTATTTTGTACCTGAGAATATAGAGGACAAAGACTTGGGTTGTCCAAGAGATTTTCTGCCACCAATCAGAGTAGAAGCCAAGAATTATGGTCAAGACAAGACAGATACGACAAGATCCAAATTTGAGGAGTGAGGAACCGGGAGTGCTATGAGCGAAGAAGGAGTTGGGAAAAAGCAATACAAAGGCTGAGAAGTAAAAGTTCAGGAATGATTCGTAGGCACTTGGGATTAGAATGAAGAAGGTGAAAAAGTGAATACCATCAAATGAGCTTTAAAAGCCAAATAAATTTGGAGCCAAAGGATCTGAGTTCAAATTCTGCTTGTCTATTCCACATGACCTTTCTTCTTCTGCAAAATGAAAAAGTTAAATGATAGAACTCTAAGGCTCTCTAGGGATGTAAATCTATGCTTCCTCATCAGTTGTGATTTTGTAAGATGATTCGGCAGTTATGCGGAGGATGGATCGTAGAGGGGAGAGACTAATTTAGAGGGAATCATAATGCCTGGGTGAAATATGGTGATGACTGATCTATAGTGGTAGCAGTGGATAAAGACAGGAAAAGGATACAAAGATAATATGAAGTTAGCACCTGATTGGCTATAGGGAATGAGAGCTCAGAGATTGGCATCCACCTTTACCCAGTTCTTACCTGTGGCTCCAAGAAACTGTAGCACTCATATTTGCTCCAATGGCCATGCAGGAGGCAGAAGCAAATGCTGTGGGGCGTTTAGAGCTTGGTCACATATCAAAGATGCAAAGGTCATTTACTGCATCACAAGCCATCAACAGCCATCTTGATTTTTAGCCCCCACTGGACTTGAATAACTAGAAGAGAGAGGAAAGTTGATGACTGCAATTCTGCCTCACTTAAATATAATTCACAGAAGAGTCATCACCCCATGATCTTCAAAACTGAAGGATGATCAAGAACAACCACCAACCTCTAAGAGATCTCAAACCAACGAACTCATACTTTTCTCTTGCTATAGTTCTTCTACTTCCCCCTCTCTCTCCTCATCTAATCACTGTAATTCATAGTTACTGTCTACAAAGGAAACAAATTATGAGATATCCCAGCCACACAGTGGATAATTTGGATCCAGGCAGACATGAGTTTAAATTCTGCCATAGATATTTGCTGTGGGACCCTGAGCACGTCACTTATACTCTATTAAGATGATATCATCATCATCCATCATCATCATCATCATTGCCTCAGTTTTTTCATCTTTATAATTAGCATAATAGCACCTATCTCTGTAAGAATCTAATAGGATAACACCCGTTAAGCACTTTGCAAACCATACTGCTATTATCAATAAGTCTCTTGTCCTGCTAAGCATCCCTCATCTTTCAGCCCTATCTAGCTCAGGCCTACTCTCCCCTCCCATTGGGATCACTACCAGATCTTGTCCTCCCAGAAAGCAACCCCGCCCCTCCCCACCCTTCCAAAGACTACATTCTTAACCACCTTCACCAATGTTGGGTGTTTTTCTCAAACACTTGCCTTCCCACTAAACTAGGTCTTTGTTATGGGAAGAGAGCTGAAGAACATTTATGTCGATTTCTATGATTCCCATTCAGTAGTCACAAAAATGTTCATCCTATCTAACTCTTCTCAAATTCCATTCATAGGCATTAGAATTAAAGGGTAGGGAAAGGTTTCCTATAGAAATGTAACTTTCTGTGTTTTCTGACATGGACATAATAGCTTTGTATATTGTTAAATTTTTTCTCCTTTATATTTGAAGTTCTATTCTCTGGTTTGCAGAATTTATTTTCCATTGGAATAAATAATTAAATTTTTAAAATAAATAAAATTCCATTCATATTTTTAACTTTCTTCTTGTTCCTTCTAAGTCTAAAAAGGGCACAATAAAGTCCCTAATAACTATTGTTTTGCTATGTATTTCTTGCTATACTTTGATTAGTTTTTCCTTTAGGTACTTAGATGCTATATCATTTGCCATATAAAATTACTGATATTATTTCATTGTCTAAAAGCACAAGAGTTTTCCTGATTATCTCTTTTTACCATGCCTATTTTTACTGTTGCTTTGTCTGAGATCATGATTGCCACTTGTGATGTTTTTTTCTTATTATAATAGCTTTTTATTTACAAAACATATGCAGGGATAATTTTTTAACATTGACCCTTGCAGACACTTCTGTTCCAACTTTTCCACTCCATTCCCCCACCCCTTCCCCTAGATGGCAGGTAGTCCAATACATTAAATATGCTAAATAGTATGTTAAATCCAACATACGTATACTTATTTATACAGTTATCTTGCTACACAAAAAAATCAGATCTATAAAGAAAGAAAAAAAAAACCTGAGAAGGAAAACAAAAATGCAAACAAACAATAACAGAAAGCATGGAAATGCTATGTTGTGGTCCATACTCAGTTCCCACAGGCCTCTCTCTGGGGGCAGATGGCTCTCTTCATCACTGAACAATTGGAACTGGTTTGAATCACCTCATTGTTGAAGACAGCTACATCCATCAGGATTGATCATCATATAATCTTGTTGTTGCTGTGCATAATGATCTCCCAGTTCTGCTTATTTCACTCAGCATTAATTCATGTAAGTCTCTCCAGGCCTCTCTGAAATCCTCCTGCTAGTCATTTCTTACCCAACAATAATATTCCATAGCATTCATATACCACAATATATTCAGTCATTCTCCAATTGATGAGTATCCATTCAATTTCCAGTTTCTAGCCACTACAAAGAGGGCTGCCACAAACATATTTTGCACATGTGGGTCCTTTCCCTTCTTTATGATCTCTTTAGGATACACTTATATTTTAAAAAATTCACCTGAGGCATAATAGAGTCTAGGCTACTCCTTCAACTCAACTCTATCAATATTTAAATTCAAGTATGTTTCTTGTAAACAACACGTTGCTGGATTCTGCTTTCTAATCCATTCTGTCACCCTCCTCCATTTTATGGGTGAGTTTATTCCACTCATATTTCAGTTAGGTTGCTAGTTATGGGTTTTTTCTTCCATTCTTCCATAATATTCCATTGTAATGTTGCCTCTTTTTTCCTCTCCCCCCTCCTCCTTTTTACAAAGAAAAATGAAGGAAGGAATTGAGAGGAACACAAATTATCAATAACTGAAGTGGACTGCTTCTACTCATTTGTGCTTCCTGTCCTCACCCCGGACAGACCTAAATTGTGATGTCTTAACCTTTCTTTTGATCCTTTTAAACCCCTCCCCCATCCATCCTCTTTAAGTTGAAGTTTTGCTTATGACAATTTCTTCTCTACCTCTATTTCTCCCTCCTAAACAATGTCTTCAGAGATTTTTTCTTTATAGTACTTACTTCTAAGTCATGTGTGATTCTGATCTGTTTGTTTCTACCCAGCCTCTTACTTCTTTAGATGTTTATGTTATTTGTTCTTTGATGAAAATTCTCATTTATGGTTCAACATTAATGGATATGTTCAATTAGGAGTTGATTTTTAAAAGATGATTGGTAGATTCTGTTTTCACTTGTCCTGGGAGAATCTTATAACATATCTGACAATTGTTCATCCAGCCTGTGATTGAAGGCTTCCCAAGAAAGGGAATCTCTTACCCTCCTAAGGAAGGCCATTCTACAATAGATTAGTTTGAACTGCCGGGTAGCTTTTTCTTACATCAATCTAACTTTACTTCTTTGCAACTTCTGCCCAAGTCTACTTATTTTGCCCTCTGGGAGCAAGTATGATAAGTCTCATTTATCTTCCATAAACACCAGAAGAGAATCCTCATATCTCCCCCGAGTCTTCTCTTCTTTAGGCTAAACACATTCAATTCCTCCAGCTAATCCCCATATGCCATGGGCTCTGGCCCATCAGCATCTTGGTTGCTTTCCTCTGGACTCTTTGCAGATACTCGATGTCCTTCCTAAATGTGGTACCTGGGCTCAAACACAATGCCCCTGATGTGTACTCACCTCATCTGCAAAGTGAGGAGGTTGCACTAGATGGATTCAAGGGTCTCTTCCAGTTCTCCTATGATATGTAATTAAATCAGAGTACAGTCGCATGAGAATCAAATAAAGCAAAACATGGAAAACACTTTGAAAAACTTAAGTATTCCTATTCAAAGTCCAATTCTTTTTGTACAGCAAAATAACTGTTTGGACATGTATACTTATATTGTATTTAATTTATACTTTAACATATTTAACATGTATTGGTCAACCTGCCATCTAGGGGAGATGGGGGGAAGGAGGGGAAAAATTGGAACAAAAGGTTTGGCAATTGTCAATGCTGGAAAATTACCCATGCATATAACTTGTAAATAAAAAGCTATAATTTAAAAAATGATCTTACTATGATTAAAAAAAAAAAAAAAGAAAAACTTGTGTTCTCTAAATTGTCATCGTCACCTCCTTACTCCTGGAAGCTCTACCTCTCTGAATGCAACCACATGGCATTAGTCTTTTGGGCTGCCATATTAGTGTTGATTCATCATGAGTTTCCATCTTCTGATTAATACACCAAAAAACCCAATTTGTTCCCACACAAATTTCTCCCTGTGGGATAACTCACACTTGTGAAGTTGATTTTTTGAGCTCAAGGATAAGATTTTACATTTATCCCTGGATTGGATTTTAATAAGTTCAATCAAATGCTCTAGTCTACCAAGATCTTTTGGAATCGTGACTCTGTCATTCAAGGCACTAATTGTGCTTCTGAGCTTTACATCATCTGGAAACTAGGAAACTAGCATGCCATTTATGCTTTTATGAAAGTCACAGAGGAAAGGTTAAATAGTGCAGAGCCAGACACAGATCCCCAGGCAAACTATTAGAGACTTCCTGCCAAGCTGACATCCACCCATTATTCTTTGAGACCATCCATATGATCAGTTTCGAATTTCTTCTCCTTCCTCCAGAGAGACAGTGGCAGAGTGGAATGAGAGCTGGCCTCAGAACCAGGAAGAACCAGGTTGAATTCTGACTCTGACACATGGCGACTGGGGGACATTGGCTAAGTCACTTAATCTCGAAGGGAAATTCTCTAAGGCAAGGGTCCTTGGACTAGGCTTCATGAACTTGTTTTAGAAAATAAAGTAACAACTATATTTCAACATAATTGTTTTCCCTCCTCATATATAATGTCATTTCCTTCCTAAACAGTCTGCATTTTATTTTAAGTATTTAAAAACATGATTCTGAGAAGGGCCTCACCAGATTGTTAAAGGAACCCAGAATCCCCCCAAAAGGAACAAGAACTCAGACTATGAAAAAAAAAATTGCATATGTAGAGGCCATTTCTTTATCCCAGAGTTCCACATATCAATGACATTACAGGTCTCATTTCTATTGCCAGCTTCCCAGCTAGTCCACAAGAACAGCATTAGAGACTTGGTCAAATGTTTTGCTAAAATCTGATATAGTACCCCTACCCTTCCCAATCCTACAATTCCCTCAAGCCACCATCTTGTATCTTCTCTACATTTCCTAGACAAACTCCTCCTTCCCCATACTCAGTGCCTCTACTGCTTTATCGCCCACTTAACTTCTCAACCTCTTAGAATTCCCTTCACTTAGCTTAAACTGCTCTCTTCAGGATTACCAAGGAAAGCAACTTTGTTTTATACAATTGGAGATGAATAGCATTTCTTCATCATAAGTCCTTTGGAATTACCTTAGATCACTGTTTTGCTGAGAACAGCTAAACTATTCACAGCAGACCAATATATAGGATTGCCGTTACTGTGTACAGGGGTCTCCTTGTTCTGTTCATATCCCTTTACCAGTTCCTAGAAGTCTTCCCATGCTTTTTCTGAGGGGATGTTGCATATCGTTTCTTAAAGTATAATAGTATCCCATCACAATCACATAGCGCAAGTTGTTCAGCCATTCCCCAATTGATAGGAAAACCCTTCATTTCCAATTCTTTACCACCATGAAAAGAGCAGTTCTAAATATCTTTATACATATGGGAGCTTTTCCTTTTATCTCATTGGAATGGAGACCTAGTTGTAGCACTGCCAGGTCAAAGGGTTATGCAGATTTATAGCCATTTTGGTATACAAAATCACTTTCTGGAATGGTTACATCAGTGTACAACTCTACCAACAATGCATTAGTGTCCCAGTTTTCCCACATCCCCTCCAACATTTGCATGAAATTGATGTTTTTAAACTATTTTGATAACTACCACTATCTACAACTGACTTCCTTTGTTTGATACATTTAAGACCATGATTCTGACAAGGGATCTCTAGCCATCATCAGACTGCCAAAGGGTCCAAGATACATCAGATCCTGACACTCCAGCATCACCATCGTAGAAAGAACACCAAGTTGGGGCAAGTGAGCAGCACAATGGACAGAGTACCAGCCCTGAGGTCAGCAGGATCTAAGTTCAAATCCAGCCTCAGACACTTATTAGCTGTGTGAACCTAGCCAGGTCACTTAAACCTGACTGCCTCAAAACTAACAAAAACACACAACAACAACAACAAAAAACCCCACCGAATTTGGTCAGAAGATTCAGATTCAATTCCCAACTCTACATTTTACTAGCTGCCTGGCTTTGGGGAAGCCCTTTAACTTCTTGGGGCCCTCATAGGATCATAAATTTAAATGTGAAAGGACTCCTAAAAGCCATCTAGCTCAAGCCCCTCACATGGCAGATGAGAAAACTAAAGTTCATTAGATGTTTTCCCTGCTCATCCTGTTTTCTCATCCATAAAACGAGGGGCATTGCACCCAGTCAACCCCTAAATCTATGCCATGTACTTGAAGATGACATACACATCATTTGCTTCTATCCTCTTATCCTTGAGGGTATCACCAAGGCACATAGTACTACCCAGCCAGCTCCTTGCCCACCAACACAGGGCTCTCAGCCACAGCCCCTCTCAGCCCTGGGCAGACCTGCCCTCACTGGGACTCTGACACCTGCACTGCCCTATCCTTAGCAAAATCCGGATGAGCAGTGCCAAACGCCATTTCCCTCGTGTACCAGAATAAGGGTACGAGGTCTTGCTGCCTGGGGATAAAGCAATTCTAACTCCACCAGAGCCTGTTCTCAGACTACCGACCTTTTCCCCCAAATCATATTACTTCTAGCTTCAGCATCCTCCTGTTCTTCCGATTCCCATGAGCCTGTTCCACCCACCTAAGGAAAGTTCTCCCAGGCTCTGCTGCCCAGACAAGGCTGCCACGGGATCTGCATTTAGATGAGGAAGCAGCCAGGAGGAAGCAGGGAGGGAGGGAGGGAAATATTTCTTGCTTCTTCTTTTTAATATAAGCTACAAATAAAGCCAGACTGTCTGAGACGGCCTCTCCCCATAATCAAAAGAGACTCACAAATCTGTCCCTCCAAAGAGAGTGCAAAGGAGGGAGGAGGGCAGCAGGAACCAGCCTGGTTGGAAGAATCTAAGATCCTGTGTCGGGCCTTCCAAGGTGTTGGGGGCTCAGGGCAAGAGTTTTCTTCCCCTGCCCACCACAATCACTCCCATTATCCCAGTGGTTTTGGACTCATAAAACACCCCATCAGGTAGGCAGGGTAAGCATAATTATCCCCCTTTTGCACAGGTTCAAGGGATGATCGATCCAGAGCTGAAAGAGACCTCAGAGGGACCACCGAGTCCATCCCCCTCATTTTACAGGAAAGGAAACTGAGGCTGAGGCAAGTGATTGCCCAGGACTATATAGGTAAGTGGAAGAACCAGAATTCAAACTCAGGTCTCTCCCGATTATAAATTTATTGCTTCTTCTATTAAACCATCAATGCCCCTCCTAGTGGGAGACAGGGGAAGTCTAATCTCCTCCTCTAACAGAAAGTGGGTTTCGTTCTGAACTGAAGCTGACAAAGCCTGACCTTCCCCCAGGTAACAGATGGCTCTTCCCACACCAGGGCCTGGTTGCTTCTCAAGCTGGCAACCTGAGAATCTTGTTGATGTGACTTAATTCAACAAGTGTTCATTAAGTGCCTATTATGTGCAAGACACTATTCTAGGCACACATTCATTTATTCGTTCAACAAACATTGTAACATGGTGAAGTAGAGAGAACATTTGATCTTTAATATGGCTTTGCAACATAAACAATAGTATATTTATATACTATATAATTTATATACAACTTTTAAGTGCTATATTTATATACATTTGTATTTTATTTATATTTATACACAATATTTACATACTCTATAATATATATATATTTATGTACTATATAATTTAGATACAATAAATATAGTATATCTTATAGTGTATTTTAAGGTAAAGGAAACCTTGGAGAAGATTCTACCCATTTTACCCTCATCCATCTATGAATGAAGAAATTGATGAAGGGACTTTTGGAAGGTCACACAAATCATAAAGATGAAAAAGATGAAAAAGAAATTCAATTTCTGAATCCAGAGGAAGAACTGATAAATGGAAGTCCATATAGAGTAATTTTACATATATAAATTTACATACATACACATATACACACACCCCTATTTGTGTCTAATAGTGGTCATCTCTAGGGCATGGGGGTGGGGAGAGAAGAAAATAAAAGAAAAAAATTTACATTTGACTTCCATTTATAAATGATGACTGTTGTATATTTAAAATAGCAAGTTATACATGCTAAACCTGCAGTTTCACATGCAATCTTATTTTTATTCTATGTTAAGGCAATATTTTTTATTCCAAAAATTAAAAATAAAATAATTTTTTTAAAAGACCAGGGGAAAAAACCCAAATCTTAGCTTTGCCATTTACTACCTTCATGATCCTGGGTAAATCATTCCCTTTCTAGGGACCTATTTTGTCATCTATATTATGGAGAGCTTGAATTAAATGACCTCTGAAGTTCCTTCAAGCTCTGCAATTATGGAGGATTCCTTGTGTGACCTTGGGGACTTTATTTGTCTGAACCTCAGTTTCCTCATCTGTCAAATGAAAGAGTTGGAACAGATGGTTTTGGAAGCCCCTCCCAACTCTCTATCTATGATCCTATTAAGTGCCTACCGTGTGCCAGGTGTTGGGGATGCAATGCCAAAAGCGAAACAATCCCTCCCTCCCCTCCTAAGGCATAATTTTGAAGGCACACTGCCAGCGCATGGCTACAAGAACATCTGCAGCTCAATCCTGTCCTCCTCTTCCCTTGGTAGGATCAAACACTAATGAACCAGCTGGAGAGGCACAGTAGTAAATGAGCCTTTTAAAGAAACTTCTACTTAACTATTTGAGAAACCTAGCGAAATATTCATACGTCTGTCAGACCCATATTTACCATAATGACTAGAGTGTGGGATTTGCAGTAAGGAGGATTTGGATTTGAGTTCTGTCTCTCACACACACTGGCTGTGTGACCATCAGCAAATCACTTAACCATTCTGGGCTATGGCTTTTTCATTTAGAAAATGGTTATACATCCAGCCATTCTGGAGAGCGATTTGGAACTAGGCTCAAAAAGTTATCAAACTGTGCATACCCTTTGATCCAGCAGTGTTTCTACTGGGCTTATACCCCAAAGAGATACTAAAGAAGGGAAAGGGACCTGTAGGTGCCAAAATGTTTGTGGCAGCCCTGTTTATGGTGGCTAGAAGCTGGAAAATGAAAGGATGTCCATCAATTGGAGAATGGCTGAGTAAATTGTTGTATATGAACGTTATGGAATATTATTGTTCTGTAAGGAATGACCAGCGGGATAAATACAGAGAGGACTGGTGAGACTTACGTGAACTGACGCTAAGTGAAATGAGCAGAACCAGGAGATCATTATATACCTCAACAACGATACTGTTTGAGGATGTATTCTGATGGACGTGGTTCTCTTCAATAAAGAGAGTAATTCAGTTTCAATTGATCAAAGATGGACAGAAGCAGCTACACCCAAAGAAAGAACACTGGGAAATGAATATAAACTGCTTGCATTTTGGTTTTTCTTTCTGGGTTATTTCTACCTTCTGAATTCATTCTCCCTATGCAACAAGAAAACTGTTTGGTTCTGCACACGTATATTGTATCCAGGATATATTGTAACCTATTCAACATGTAAAGGACTGCTTGCCATCTGGGGGAGGGGGGAGAGGGAGGGAGGGGAAAAATCTGAAGGGAAGTGAATGCAAGGGATAATGCTGTAAAAAATTACCCTGGCATGAGTTCTATCAATAAAAAGTTATTTAAAAAAAATCATTACCTTTCTCCATAAAAAAAAAAAAAGCAAATGGTTATAATTATACCAGTGGTATGGACTTCCCAAAGTTTTCCATAGATGAACATAATAGAATATTATTCGTTTCTTATCAGCAGGCTGATTTCAGAAAGGCATGCAGAGACTTACATGAACTGATGCTAAGCGAAGTAAGTAGAACCAAGAGAATACTGTACACAGAAACAGCAAGATTATGGGATGATCGGCTTTGACGGATTTGGCTCTTTTCAACAATGAGATGATTCAGGAAAAGACTTGTGATGGAGAAAGCCATCTGCATCCAGAGAGGACTATGGGAACTGAATGTGGATCACAACATAACATTTTCAACCTTTTGTTGTTATTGTTGTTGTTTGCTTGCTTGTTTTTTTCTCTCATTTTTCCCCTTTTTGATCCGATTTTTCTTGTGCAGCATAAATGTGGAAATAGGTTTGGAAGAATTGCACATGTTTAACCTATATTGGGTTACTTGTTGTCTAGGGGAGGGGGGAAATGGAGAGAGAGAGAGAAAAATATGGAATATGAGGTTTTGCAAGGGTGAATGTTGAAAACTATCTTTGCCTGTATTTGGAAAAATAAAGTACTATTAAAAAAAGAACTAAGCACAAACATTTCACTGCCACTGTGTTCATAAAAGAATACACAGAGCAAGATTTGAAGAAATAAAAAATATCTAGTTAACAATTTAGTGCCTCATTACTCACTACTCTGTATTATTCATCATGGGTTAGAATGCTGTTTAATGCTGGCTCTGGCTCTGGATGTAAGCAAAAAACTTTTTTAAGCTCACCTTGAATTCTTAAATTAGTTGCAAAACCTCCCAAGGCTTGATTTGACTCCAATCTGTTTTAATCTTGAGGGCAATTTTTCATCAAAGGTCCATGTAGGAGAAATCTATCTAGCCTGTGATCTGTTTTTAGCAGGAAATCCCCTTCAGTATCTCTTAGATAATTAAAGGCATCCCCCTTATTACCCCCTTATCATTCCTTATAAGCTGACAAATCTTTTCTTTCCCTCTCATGCTCTACTTCCTCATTGCAAAGCAGAAAAAGAGGAAAAAGTCCTCAGTGGAATAAAGAGTAAAACAATTGTTTTATTTTTCTAATCAGCCTAACTACCAAGCTCCTTTTTCTATTTAAAAGTCCTCATTACTTTTCTCCCCACTTCCCGTCCCATTCCCACCCTCTCCTTTCTGATCAATGCTTCCGTCTATTTCATGTAGTTAGTTTCCTTACTGAGCTGCAGATCTCCTGTAGTTTTTATGGCCTGACTTCTGACATCGTCTGCTTTCTCTTGAAAAGGCCTAGAATTCTGAAAAACCCCAGTCCAGACCCAAATAGAATTTTTAAAATGCATTTCAATAGCAACAATGTTTTTAAACAAAAACAGAAGGCAAAGAGAGATGGACTCAATCAAGAAAATCTGGGTTCTTCCAGTTCCAGCTCCACCAGTTTGGGTAAGTCACGATCTTCCTCAGTTTTTGCTCTGTAAATTGGGACTAATACTACTTGCACTATCTACTTCTCAGAATTGTTGTGAAGAACCCATCGGATAATGGCTTAGAAGTGTTTTGTGATATAAACTAGAAGATTATTTAGATTCCCAATTACTGGAAGGACAAGGCATTGTGTTTATTATTCCAAGGAATGAGCCTTCCTTACCTTGGCAGTGATCTCAGCCCCAGTCCAAGCAAGTCATTTTCCTTCTTATTGCATGCCGCTCAGAACATTGCAGAATGACTGTGAAACACCAGATTTTCATGGCGATAATAAATACGCCTCTGTTATCGCCCTCCTGAATTATTTATCCAGTCATAATGAAGGCAGCGCCACTAATGTCGGCTGCAAATCTCCCCGCTTTCCTGTCTACAGATTCACAGACGGACTCCAGCTTGCAGCCTTGGACTTCAAATTCAATCGGTATCATCTTAGATGAATAGCCTGTGGGGTCATATTGAAGAGTCTCTTTAAAGCAATAAGCCAGGTGAGGTATGGCAGTCCCCAGACGGTGACAGGGGCTTTCGTGCTGGTTTGGAAAGTGTCGGTGACCTTGGCCACCCAAATGAACCCCTAGGGCTCATTAAGAGCCCTTTGGAGGCAACCAACCCAACTGTGGATTGAGACTCGAGGAACTCTCAGGTCAGCCACTCTGAGGGAATCATGGGATCGTAATTAGAGTCAAAAGGGACATCTGTGAGCATTGAGTCCAATATTTTGCAGATGAGGAAACTGAGACCCAGAGGAGTAAAGTGACTCATGTAAAGTCATACAAGTAGAAGAACTATAATTTGAACCCAAATTCTCTAACTCCAAAATCTACTCTTCCTCTGTACCATAAAAAGAATGAGAATGCTCTGTATGTTTTGAAGGATCTTTTGACCTAGAATGGTGATGATAATAACAGTAATAATAATAATTTGCCTTTATTTAGCACTTTAAGGTTTGAATATTTTGTTTTGATTCTCACAAACAACCCTAGAAGGTAGGTACTGTTTTTCCCATTTTACAGTTGAGTAATCTGAGGCAGGCAAAAGTTCAATGGTGTATCTAGTGTCCTGCACAGCTAGTAAGTATCTGGTTGCATTTGAACTCCAGTCTTCTTGACTATAGCCCAGGGCTCTATCCACTACACTCTAGCTACCAAGTAATAACCTTCCCAGATTCATGAGGCTCGCTCTTATATTTTAAAGAGTACTGTTACATATGTTATCTCATTCGATCCTCACAACAACCCTGAGAGGTCATCTCCATTTTATAGTTGAGGAAACCAAGGCAAACAGGTTAAAGTGACTTATCCAGGGTCACAAAGCAAGTAAGTGTCTGAGACCAGATTTGAAGTCAGGAAGAAAAGTCTTCCCGACTCCAGGTCTAGCACTCTACCTACTGTGCCACTGTTCTGTCAGTGGGTAAGGGAAATCCTTGAGTCTCACTGAGATGACTTGTTAGGTCAAGCCTTCCCTAATCAATGCAATTTTTCTTTTCTTCCAATTTAATTCCATGGGCAATCTCTAAAAGTTTCTTCAGTCCAAAATCTATACTATGAACCTTTTGGTTTGGAACTCCAAACTGGTTCCAATCTATCAAGGCAGAGAACAGTTCTAAATTCTAGCGCCATCATGCACCAGTCTCTCTCTCCCTCTCCCTATCTTTCTCTCTCTCTCTCCCTCCCTATTTTTCTTCCTCCCTCCCTCTTTCTATTTTTCTCCCTTCCTTCTTTCCTTCTTTTCTTTTTTCCTTCTTTCCTTCTTCAAACTCCATCTCTCTTTCTCTTCTCTCTTCCTCTCACCCTCTGTGTGTTTGTATGTATGTGTGTGTAAGTGTATGTGTGTGTGTGTGTATGTATATATATATATATATATTATATATATATATATATATATATATATATATATATAAAATCTCACATCTGCAAATACATATCCTGGCTACATTCGCTTCCAAGTCATTGATAAAACTATGGCCTACACCAGGGACAAAGACAGTGCGACACACCATTAGAGCCCGGCATCAATTCGTTTCATTTGGATATTCATTCAACAAGCCTGTGTTTCATTATATGTCACATCCAAAGAGATATGAGAGATTTGGCTGGGTGACAACCTATCAGGGACACATTGGAATAAGGATCATGAAGACTTAGGGCTGGAAATGACTTCAGAGATGATTTATTCCAAGTCACTCATTTTACAGAAGTATAAACTGAACCTTTGAGAGGAAAAATACCTTCCCTATGATCACAGAGTCAGTATCAAAAGCAAGATTTGAACCCAGATTGCCTGTTTCTCTTGCCAATGCTCTTTTACTATACTATGGCAAAGCAAAATTTCCTGGCTACATTAACTAAAGAGGACAAGCCCAAGTCTCTCACAGATATCTGTAACATATTAGTGGATCCATGGGCTGCTGGAAAGATCTTTGGAATAGTTACAGAAGAACATGCAAAAAAATCACTGATCTCTACAATCAGTAGAGATTTTTTCATTCTTTATATCCGTATCCCCAGTGCCTAGCATAGTAATGTCAAACAGTAGGTGCCTAATAAAGGTGCATCGATTGGTTTACCAATTGATTGCACAAGTTTGTCAGAATCATGAATTTACCCCCATAGAGATTTTAATCTTCCTTTCAGCCTTTGCAAGCAAATGCAACAATACATCAGCCCACAGATATTTTTACCAGCCCAAATAGGAAAAAAACAAAGTGGAAGAAATCATCATTCTTTTCATCAGGCAGTCATTGCTCAACATGCAAGGTTACTTGGAATTACTTTGAAAAACTTTCTATTTACTCTGATTTCACAAAATTATACTTTAGAGAACTATGTACACATTATAGGACCCCATAAAAGAAAGCTCTTTGAGGGCAGTAACTGCTGCCTTTTTGCTCTTTTTCTGACCTTGGCACTTTGCACCAACCCTTGGCATGGGCTGGGAACATGACTGCTATATTGTATTGCATTGCAAAGCTGTGGTGTACCTTGCCAGGTTATCTGAAGCCCCAGGAAGTCATATAGTTTCCCTTCTCTATTGCCCAGTGATCTTTCCAGAACAGAGTCTTTGACTTTGAAAAGAAACTGATTGGTGACTCATGGGAAAGAGTCTACGGGACAATCAGGAGAGAATGGCTCCAACCAGTGATTGGAGGCTCAGCGGCCAAGGTGGGCCTTGGACTTGGAGCTGCCAAGAAGTTACTCATTCTGCCTCTCAGCATCTCCCAGAAAGTAGAACATTTAGATGCCTTTGCCCACATGCATATCCCAGATTGGTCCTTGAAGAGAGAAAAAAAAAAGAATTGATAAAAGAACTTTGTCGTCGACTTCCTTATGGTATGACAGGCTCATTTTTCATGCTACTTTCTCTGGGTATTGTGTTTGGGTCTTTTCTCACTTTTCTGGAGTGTCATTTCTCTGGCTTCCAAACCCTGAGCTCATTGCTCCTGTGCTACAGGCCCGGAGAAGTCATTAATCAGGAGAAGAGAGATCCATCGCTCGCACTCTCCCTCACTCTCTCTTTCTTGTTCTCTCTCTCTCTCTCTCCCTCTCTCTCCCTCTCATTCGTGCCCATCCTGGATTTGAGCTCCACCTTCCCTCCTCCCAGTTCTGTAGCTTTCCATCCCTCTGCCCTCCAGCTAGGCCAGGACACAGAAAGCCAGATTCCCAACCCCACAGGCCTTAGCCCTCAGCCTAGCTCCAAAGCTCTTTCTTACAATAGCACTCAGTGATTATGACAGTGATTTGGGGATGAACATGACTTGGCTATTTTCAGTGGAATGATAATGCTGGATTCTCAATCAGAGGGACTGGGTTAGACTCTCAGCTCTACCACTTCACTATCTTTGTTAACTTATAAAGTTGCTTTGGCTCTCCAGGCCGCAGTTTCGTCATCTGTGAGATGAGAGGACAAGACTCAATGACCTCTAATATTCCTTCTAGTTCTGAATCTAGAACCTTTCAGGTGACCTCGGAAGATTTCTAGACATCGTAGGTCAAGGTAGCTGAAGCAGGTCTCACTTTCTGAAATAGAATTTTAATGCTAAAACAGATCTTTAAAGCCCTTACTCAGTTGGGACACGTTCCTCTACATCTTGTCCTCAACCAAGGTACAACTAATTCCTCAGTTGGAGGCCATTCCCTACCTCGGGTTATGGAGCGGGTTTGATAGTTGTCAACAATCTGGGAATTTGCCCTTCGAGGCCTCAATGGATCTAAGGTGAATAAGCTTTTCCTATCTATCCAAATATACTCTCAAGAATCCTGTGGACACTCAAGTTCTCCAAAGACCACTGAGGGGAAAATGTCACCTCCTCTGCAAGTACCTCCAATGCTAGCCATGTTAACTTCTGTCTGGGAAGGGAAAACGGAGCTTGTCAGGACAGGTGCTGGGGGATGATAATCAGAGGGTTGTCAACAAGAGGAGAAGAGAAAGCCTGTCATATTCCCCAGAGAAGCCTCATCTCTAAAACTGGCTCCAAGATGGCAATCCAGAAAGGTTGGGAGTGGGGATGAATGAGAGGGGGATGAGTCAGTCAGACCCAAAGAAATGAGCCTTTTGGCTGAGACAGAGAAGACTCTGTCCTGTTCATGGCTCAGGCTGGCTCAGGCTGGGGGAGGGGCTTCCAAGGACATTGGCCTTATCCAGCATGGTCTGTGGGTCTGAGCATGGGAAATCCCGTGATCCCACCATTGTTCAGAAAAATTCACTCCAAGAACCTGCCTTCTCCACCACACTGTGTGGGCCTAGAGCCTGGAGCAACCAGATACAATCACAGAGAAAATGGCTTCCAGAGAAAATTTAGCAAAATTTAAGGCTCTCTTCCTGAAATCTGAACTGAGGTCTCCTGCATTAGGACCCAATTCATCTCCATTTGGATGCCAGTTTGGGGGGAATATCTTTGACAAAGAAAGACTCACTGATTCGGGGCGGCTGGGGGGGGTGTTATCCAGAAATGACTATGATATGAAAAAGTATCACAAAAGTTCTAGATAGAGGGGGCAGCTAGGTGGCACAGTGGATAGAGCACCAGCCCTGAAGTCAGGAGGACCCCAGTTCAAATCTGGTGTCAGACACTAACACTTCCTAGCTGTGGGACTCTGGGCAAGTCACTTAACCCCAAGTGCCTCAGGGGAAAAAAAAAGAAGTTCTAGATGGAGAAAAGAAGTGGCTTGTCCTTCCCCCACTGTTGGCCGGGGGGAGGGGTTGCCTTCTGCCCTGTAAAGAGCAGCCTTACCCCTCCAGAGCTCCAGAAAGGAAAAGCAGTTCTCTACGCCTTCGCCAGACAGAACTTGGGTGCCTACAATCCTTCGTGCCTGATAGTATCTCTCAATCTTCCTAACTGCAGTTAATATCTCCACCATTGCTACAGCTCGCTCTCACCACAGCATTGTGCCAAGTATCTGGGCTTTGAAAATCTTTCCATCTCCCCACAATATCGATCTTTCTGTACTATTGCTCTCTACGCCACCAATACCCATCCATCCCTATGCAGGCTCCTGGCTCGGCTCTGGGCATCTTGGGGGTAGAGCTGCTTGTCTCACTCTACGGACCCCATCTTCCTCTTTACACTGGATGGCTTTTATCGATAAAGCTTGGAGATCTATAGCATTGGCCTGGCTCTAGCAATCCTTCCTGGTCCCTCTAGTTACCTCTCTGGTCTGCATGAAGCCATATTTCTCCCTGGGAATATGAGTTTACCTCCTTCTCTTCCAAGAAGGAACTGCTTAAATTTGGACTGAAGGAATTACTTCTCTGCACGCCCATACACCTTGGCATCGGGTGGCTTTTCCACAGGAAGAGTAAGAGAGCTTTCAAATTGTCAACTGAATAAACTTCTAAAACTGATATCCAAGTTCCGGACCCTCCCTCACCACATGCAATTTGACATCAACCTATAAATATAATTCAAGGAAAAGAGTATTGAGGTTGATGTTACAGGACACCATTCTAGTTCTCCCATTTTACTTCCTGTGTGATCTTAGGGATCTCTTGGGCTCTTCTTGGGGTTCTCAGCTTCCTCAGCTACAATTTCAAGATCCAGATAACCTTGGAAGTGTTTTCAGAACTAGATCTATGGTCCTATGATCAACTATAAAAATCCTCTACTAGAATTAAAAAAATAAACTTTTCTTTCTCTTCAACTCTTTTTTTCTTTTAAAAATTAATTTATTTTAAACTCGTTTTAAAATTTTATTTTTAGCTCTGAATTCACTCGCCTCCACTTCCCTGCCTCACCACCATTGAGAAAGCAAGAAAAACAAAATCCATTGAAAACATAGTCAGACAAAACAAATTCCCACATCACTCATGCCAAAAAATTGATGTGTACTCTGCCTCTAACTTCACTATCTTGCAGATAGATAGCCTGTTTCATCATGAGTCCCCCTGGAAGTGGGGTTGGTCATGATTGATTAGTTTCTAAACCTTTCAAGTTTGTTTTTCTTTACAATGTTATAATTATATACATTATTCTCCTGATTTTGTTCCCTTCGCTCTGCATTAGTTCACAAAAGTCTTCCCGGGTTTTTTCGAAAACATTCTCTTCATTATTTCTTAAAGTACAACAGTATTTCATCATATTCACAGACTGTAACTTCTTCAGCTGTTCCCTAATTGATGGGTGTTCTCTCATTTTAAAGAGAAATTAAGTTGTCCCAAAGTCACACAGCTAGTGTCTGAGAAGGCACGAGAATCCAGATCTTCCTTGCTCCAAAGCCAGCACTCTATCCACTACACGTCCCCAAGGAAAGGAAACACACCTCTTTTTTTTCACGGGAGAGGGAGAGAACCATTGACTTGAAATGCTATTTACTCTCCTTAGATGTATTTGATGGTTTTGCTTTTCTTGCTTTCCTTTGTTATAAGGGAAGGCTCACTGGTTAGGATTGGGAGGTGATTCTCATTCTTTGCAACCATAAAAAAGAGTTGCTATGAATATTTTTGTACATAGGGATGCTTTGTTCTTGATCTCTTTGAAGTTTACACTCAGTAGCAGTCTGACTGAGTCAAAGGGTTATGCGGTGTAAAAGTTTTTCAAGACATACCTCCAAATTCACTTCCAGAATGGCTGGACCATTTCAGCTCCAAAACCCAGTGCATTAATGTACCCATTCTTCCACAGTCACTCCAGCATTTGTCATTTTCTTTTTTTAAATCAATTTTTCCAATCTTATACGTACAAGATGGTCCTCTTTATGTTTGTTGATGCCATTGTCTTTTTATAAAACGCATCCCAGGTAGGCAGGCACTGGGAAATGAAGATTTTTCAAGACGTAAATGCTCCCAGGATAGGGAGAATTTTTTTCTCTTTACTCAATTTGGAGAGCCTGGAGAAGTCCTTTGAACTCGGTCTCCCAAAGAAATGATAAGCAGAATAAATAGCATTTGGACTGAAACCTATTACATTAGGGGGTGGGGCAAAAGAGGAAGGCCCCCAGCTGGAGGAATGACTGGAAGAGGAGCTGAACACCAGTTTGAATGGGATGGGAAAAGAGAGTAAATAAGGATTAGATATGGCTGCTAGAAAATAGGGCCGGAAGAGACATATTGCTTTATGGAGAGAGACAGCTAAGCAGCAGCTCACATTAAAAAGACCTAGAGATTACAGTTTATTTAGCTCAAAGAAAAACACCCATGTGATCCTAGCCAAGAAAGCTAATGCAAGCTTAGGGAGGTCGGCAGTATCTAAGGTTAAGGAGGTGATGGTGCTGGTTTCACTCTGCCCTCATCAAACTACATCTGGAGGATTGTTTTCAGCTCTCAGGAAAGATTTTGATCAGTTGCAAAGCACTGAAAGGGAGGTGACTAGGATGGGTGCCCTAACAAAGGGCCTTGAGATCATGCCATATGATGACCAGTTGAAGGCTCAAGGGATTTTTTTGCACAAGGCAATTGGGATTAAGTGACTTGTCTAGGGTCACACGAGCTAGGAAGTATAAAGACTCTGGGGCTGGATTTGAACTCAGGTCCACCTGAGTCCAGGATCAGCACTCTATCTACTGCAACACCACTTAGCTTCTCCCAGGAGCAGGAGATCTTTAATATCAACATATAATCATTGATTTGAAGGGTTGTCATGCTAGATGTATATTTAAACTCCTTCTGCTTATCTCCAGAATATTGAACTAAAATAAATGAGCAAAAGTTACAGAGCCAGATTTTGGTTCAATATTAAAACAAAGCAAACCAACGATCACAGCAACAACAAAAAACCCAACCTTCTTAACTTTCTGAGTTGTGCCAGATTGAGAAGGGTTATGTCAGAAAGTAAAGAGTTCCCATCACAGGAGAGCTTAAAGAAGAGACTGGGTGCCCCTTTGTCAGGTATGTTGTGGAGGGGATTCGTATTCAGATGTGCATGGATTGTTTCACCCATTCATTCTCTAGGATTAGATTTTTTAGTTTCCAATTAATTTTTGGTCTATTTTCCCTGGCCTTTTACTGCTTGTAATTTTTATTGCATCATGATCTGAAAAAAATCATTTACTATTTCTGCCTTACTGCATTTGATTTTAAAGTTTTTATGCCCTGATACATGGTCAATTTTTGTGTAGGTTCTATGTTCTGCTGAGAAAAAAAAGTATATTCCTTTCTGTCTCCATTCAATTTTCTCCAAAGGTCTATCACACCTAATTTTTCTATAATTCTATTTATCTCCTTAACTCCTTTTTATTTATTTTGTGTTTTGATTTATCTAGTTCTGAGAGAGCAAGGTTAAGATACCCTTCTAGTATAGTTTTGCTGTCTAATTCTTCTTGCAACTCTCTTAACTTCTCCTCTAGGAATTTGGATGCTATACCACTTGGCGCATTATATACTTAATATTGATATTCATTATCTGTGGTACTTTTTAGCAAAATGTAGTTTCCTTCCTTATCTCTTTTAATTAAATCTATTTTTGCTTTTGCTTGATCTGAGATCAGGATCTCTACCTCTGGCCTTTTTTACTTCAACGGAAACATAATAGATTCTGCTCCAGCCTTTTATCTTTACTCTCAATGTATCACTCTGTTTTAAATGTGTTTCTTATAAACAACATATTGTAGGATTCTGGCTTTTAATCCAGTCTGTTATTCACTTCCATTTTATGGGAGGGTTCATCCCATTCACATTCACAAATAAAATTACTGACTCTATATTTCCTGCCATCTTGTTTTCCCCAAGTTATACTTTTCTCTTTCCTTTCCCTTGTTCCCTCATCCCCAGTATTTTGCTTCTGACTACTGCCTCCCTCAAACAACCCTCCCCTTTTGTAGCTCTTCCCCATTTCTTATACAGTTCCCCCTCTACTTCTGTTCTCCCTTCTATTAGCTTCCCCTTTCCTTTCCTCTTTCCCCTCCTTCTTCCCTGTAGGGTGAGACAAGTTTCTCTGTGGAGAAATTTATGGAAATGTGTCTGATATCCCCTCATTGAGCCAAATCTGATGAGGGTAAGATTCATACAATTCTCACCCCCCACCTTCTTTCCCTCAATTGTAACAGGTCTTTTTGCCTCTCCATGAGATATATTTCACCCCATTTTAACTCCATTTTCCTCTTCTTCCAGGAGAATCGCCTTTCCTCCTTTAGTTTTTTTCTTATATGTTCACAATAAAATCAAATTATACCTGCACTCCTAAGTATATCCATAATAGAGATACAGATCCCAAGAGTTAAACATATCATCTTGCCATATAGGGATATAGGCATTTTAATTTTTTAAAGAAATTTTTTTCTTTCCTTTTTACCTTTTTATGCTTCTCTTGAATTCTATATTTGAACATCAAATTTTCTGTTGAGCTCTGATCTTTTCATCAGAAATGAATGAAATTCATGTGTTTCAGTGAATGTCTATCTTTTTCCCTGAAACATAATGCTCACTTTAGCTGGTTACTTGATTCTTGGCTGCAATCCAAGTTCCTCTGCCTTTTGGAATATCAGATTCCAGGTCCTCTGTCCTTTCAAGTGGAAGCTGCTAGGTCTTGGGTAATCCTAATTGTGGCTCCTTGATATTTGAATTGCTTCTTTCTGGCTGCTTGCAATATTTTCTCCTTGATCTGATAATTCTGAAAGTTAGCTGAGATGCTCCTTGGAATTCTCACTTTGGAGTCTCTTTCAGGAGGTGATCAGTGAATTCTTTCAATGGCTATTTTTACCCTGTGGTTCTAGGATATCAGGACAGTTCTCTTTGCTGATTTTGTCTAGGTTCTTTTTTCAGGGCATTTTCATTGATTTTCATGTTTTTTTAGGAAGTCCAATAATTCTTAGGTTGTCTCTCCTAGATCTATTTTCCAGATGAGTTGCTTTCCCAATGAGGTATTTTACATTTTCTTCTATTTTTTTTCATTTTTCTGTTTTGTTTGACTGATTCTTAAAGTCTCATTGAGTCATTCACTTCCATTTGTTCAATTCTAATTTTTTTGTGAATTATTTTCTTCAGTTAGCTTTTTTATGTCCTTTTGCATTTGGCCAATTGGACTTTTAAATGAAGTCTTTTGTCCATTGGTCTTCTTTCCATTTCACAGATTCTATTTTTGAACGAATTGATTTCTTTTTCAAATCGATTTTGTAAGGAGCAATTTGCTTTTTCCATTTCATCAAATCTATTTTGTAAGGAGTTAAATGATTTTTCCATTTCACTAAATCTATTTTAAAGGAGTTTTCTTCAGGTAATTTGTATTTCCTTTTCCAAACCCTCTTGTAAAGTTCTCATTCTCTTTTCCCATTTTTCTTCTAATTTTCTTTTAAGATCCTTTTTGAATTCTCCCAAAAGAGCTTTATGATATGGAGACCAACTCATATCACCCTCTGGGGCTTCATCTGGAGATGATTTGCCTTTAATAGCCTCAGGGTTTGATGTCTGCTCTTTTCTTTCTCCACAAAAGTACCTATGGTCAGAGTTCTTTTTGCTTTTTTGTTCAATTTTTTTCAAGGTTGAGGTCTGCTCTTAGGACAAAGGGGAGATTGTCCCAAACTTCCTCTACAGGTGACAGCAGCTTTAGGCTAACCTGAGCCAGTGCTGCTGACTTCCTTTGGGGCTGGGGGGCCATGGCCAAGTCCCACTATTCTGGGGTTCAGAGGCTCACTATGTGCCTTTTGTATTTGCACTGGATGTCTCAGCTAATCTACTGATCCCCTGGCTTGTAACCAGGACAGAACAACCAAAGTTGCTGTATTCTGACGAAGAGCCTCTGGGTAGATTCCCAGAGCACTGACACCATACCACCCTGGGTGCCTGCTCTGTGCCTGTGCTGGGCCACTGCACCCCCTATCCCCCCACCCCTGCACTATCCCCCTTACTCCCCTCCCATGTCCGATTGAAACAGACCTTTCCTGAAGTTCTTCCAAAATATCTTCTGCTGGAAATTTGTTACACTCCAAAGATTTGTGGGTTCTGTCACTCTACCAGAGGCTTGATCTGGTGTTGATCTGAGGGACCCCAGGAAGAGTTCAGATAAAGACCTGTCTACTCTCTGCCATATTTGGCTCTGCCCCTCAGATGTGGATTGGACTAGGGACCCCTTAAACCAGAGCTTCTTAAACTTTTTCCACAGGTGATCCCGGGCATACAAATCAAACATTTACTTATAATAAATAGTTATTATTTGCAACTCTCACATTCAGTTACTAGAGCCCATATGGGGTCCTAAAAAGAACAGTTTAAGCAGCTGGGCTCTATAGGAATAGTGTGGATGCAAGGAAGAAAGGCAGCTTGTGGGCAGATTATAAAAGCTGTGAAAGCCAAACTCAGAAATATTCCTAGAATTTGTATCTAGAAGAAAGAAAGTCCTCCTCTGGGTCTCAGCTTTCTCCTCTGCAGAGTGACAAGACTGGACCAGACTGTAATCAATGATCCCACAGAGTTAAAAAAGACAACTTTAGCTACCCTCACTGAAATGGTACCAGTGCTGGCCCCCATCTGAGGCCTCTTGGAAGGTAGATTTCATGGCAAGCTCTTGGCCCCCTCCTGTAATCCTCTCACATGGTAGCTTTACTAGTTTCTCATTTTAAAAGTTACCCATGCCCACCTAGGACAGTAACCACTGGAGCGGTGCCTCCTGGCAGTTTTAGATCTTGTTCTATTCACTTCCTCTTCTCTGCCAGACTCCCGTGTTAGCCTGGAAGCGGTAATAAGGACAAGGTGAGCAGGTGAGATCCTTTTGCTTTCCACATAAAGCTGAGCCTGGCTAGGCAACCAGGACCCCCGGGGATTGGGGGAGTTGTCTCTGTGAAGGACAAGGATTATCTCTCTCCTTGAATGTGACAGAGAAAGGGTTTTTGGTTTGTTTTTTTTTTTCCTTTCAGGCTTGAGGCTGGTAATTGGGCTGCACCAGTGTCTCTTTGCCCTTCAGGCCTCACCCCACCCCCCTCTCTTCTTGGGGAACGGATGCTAGAATGATGTTTCAAGGACTTCTGCCTCCCGGTCCCCCAGACTGAGTCCCTGGCCCTCAGTAATGCATTTAGCTCTCTCAGCATAAGTGGGGTGAGGGAATCAGGCTGGTGGGAAGAGAGAAAGACCCTGCCTCAGGAATGATTATACTGAGGAAAAGGAGGAGGAGAAGAGATTCTGGGAACATAGACGATGGGATAACAATTAGAAGGTGAGTACTAGGGACCAAAGGAGAAGAGGATGATAATGGTCTAAGAGGATGATAACCAAGGGGCAGGAGAATAATGAGGGCAGGAAAGAGAAGAAGGGGGAGCTAATAGGGCTGGCGAGAATAAAGAGGACAAATGGGATGGGGAGTGTGCTAATAAAGCCAAAGGAGAGTGATAATGAAGAGGATGAAGATTAATGGGCATTTTGGCTGGTGAGACCAGCTCCCCGGCTCTCTCACGCAAAGGACCCAGTTGGGGACTCTGAGTCCTACCAGCCAAGATGCTCCCTAATTGATGATGGTGGCTGGGGTGGGACAGTCTTTATTTATGATACTGCTCCCTCCAAGGGATATCAGGTCAGGCTTGAAGCCCAGAGTCCTACACTGGGTTGCTGAACCAAAGACAGACAGTAGGCATGCTGAGAGCAGATGTAAACACTGTACAAAGCAATAGAAAGTACACTGATTGCCCATGGCAGCAACAGCCCAGGTGGGGGCTGAAGAGGAAGGGAATTCAAATCCTTTTCATTTCATTCTTGATTGATTAGATTAGGACAAACAGTTTGTGAGGAGTTGGGGATTCATCTGAGCCATGATGGGGCATCAGAGAACTGGAGTACAGGCTAGAATAGCAGCTGCATCTATTGGTTTTCTTGAGTTGGATGCAGCTGTCAATAGGGAGCCATTGTGGATTCTGGAGCAAGCATACACTCAGGCAGAAACTAGAGTTCTAGGAATCTGAGACTGATAGTGAATGAAGTCAAGGAAGAAAGAGAATGGATAGGATCTCTAAGGTTCCTTGTTCTGGTTCTATTATAAGCATACGCACATATACTTTCTTCTTTTTCTTTCAATAGTATTTTTGCAAGTTCTCAAACTGTGCATACTCTTTGATCCAGCAGTGTTTCTACTGGGCTTATATCCCAAAGAGATCTTAAAGAAGGGAAAGGGACCCATATGTGCAAGAATGTTTGTGGCAGTGCTTTTTGTAGTGGCCAGAAACTGGAAACTGAGTGGATGCCCATCAATTGGAGAATGGCTGAATAAACTGCGGTATATGAATCTTATGGAATATTATTGTTTGGTAAGAAATGACCAACAGGAAGATTTCAGAAAGGCCTGGAGAGCCTTACATGAACTGATGCTAAGTGAAACGAGCAGGGCCAGGAGATCATTCTATACTTCAACGACAATACTATATGATGATCACGTTCTGATGGACGTGGCCCTCTTCAACAATGAGATGAACCAAATCAGTTCCAATGGAGCAGGAATGAACTGAACCAACTAAACCTAGCTAAAGGACTCTGGGAGATGACTAGGAGCCATTACATTGAATTCCCAATCCCTCTCTTTTTGTCTGCCTGCATTTTGGATTTCCTTCACAGGCTAATTGTACAATATTTCAGAGTCCGATTCTTTTTGTACAGCAAAATAACTGTTTGGACATGTATAATTATTTTGTATTTAATTTATACTTTAACATATTTAACATGTATTGATCATTCTGCCATCTAGAGGAGGGGGTGGAGGGAAGGAGGGGAAAAATTGGAACAAAAGGTTTGGCAATTGTCAATGCTGTAAAATTACCCATGCATATCACCTTTAAATAAAAAGCTATTTAAAAATTTTTTAAATAGTATTTTTTGCCAAGATAGTTTTGAAGATTCACCTTTGCAAAACATTGTGTTCCAAATTTTTCTCCTTTCCCTCCCTCCACCTTCTCCAAGACAGCAAATAATCAAACATAGACTTTCTACTTTCCCCACTTTGATATATGGCAGGGGAATCAATTTTTATCAGTATCGTGTCTTTCTCTAGACCTTCTCCCCTGGCTTTTCTCTAGACACACAATTCATTTCCCCTGATTTTTTTTCCTCCTACTCTCCCCTCCTACACCTACTGAGCATTTTATTAATGCCAACTAGGTTGCTCCTGCGCCACAGACTCACAAGATCCTGGTGAGAAAACGGTGGCTCCCCTTTAGATCCACACAAAGATTTTAGTGCAGTCAATGAAGCAGAAGCAGATGTTTTTTTCTGGAACTCCCTTGGTTTTTTTTCCCCATAATCTAGCAAATGTTGGCAATTTGGTCTCTAGTTCTTCTATCTCTTCAAAAAAACAGCTTCTGTTTCTGGTAATTCTCAATTCTCATATTGCTGAAACCTAACTTGCAGAATTTTACTAAAACTTTGCTGGTGTATGAAATGAGTGCAATTGTTCAGTAATTTGAGCATTCCTTGGTATCGCCCTTTTTTAGGGCTGGGACAGAAACTGATCTTTTCCAATCCAGTGGCCACTGTGGTGTTTTCCAAATTTGCTGGCACATTGAGTGCAGCATTTTAACAGCATCATCTTTTAGGATTTTAAATAGCTCAGCTGGAATTCCACCAGCTTTATTGTTAGCAATGCTTCCTAAGGTCCATTTGACTTTCATTATCTAGGATATCTGCCTCTACATCAATCACCACAACATCATGGTTATCTGGTTATCAGTGATGTTAAGAGCTTCCTGTATTCTTGCCACTTCTTAATATCTTCTGCTTCTATTAAGTCCCTCCTATTTTGGTCTTTTATCATGCCCATTTTTACATGAAACTTTTCCTTGATATCTCTACTGTCCTTGAAGAGATCTCTTGTCTTTTTCCATTCTATTGTTTTCTTCAATTTTTTGCATGCTCATTTAAGAAAACCTTCTTACCTCCCCTTGCTATTCTCAAAAAGTTGGCATTCAGTTGGGTAGCTCTTTCCCTTTCTCCTTTTCCTTCCCCTTTTCTTCTTATCTCATCTATTTGTAAAGCCTCATCAGATGGCCATTTTCTTTTCTCACTCTTCCTTTTCTTTGGAATGTGTTTTGTTGCATCTTTTGTACAATATTCCAAATTTCTGCTCAAAATCTTTCAGGCCTTCTCTCTACCAGATCTAATATTTTAAATCTATTCATCTCCACTTCATATTCATATGGAAGGTTATTTAGGTAATACCTATGCAGTCTAATGGTTTTCCCTACTTTCTTCCATTTAAGTCTGAATTTTGCAATAAGAAGCTCATGGTCTAAGCCACAGTCAGTTCCAAGTCTTGTTCTACATCACCGTTTCCCTACCTTTGGCTGAAAAGTATATTATTAATCTATTTCAATATTGACCACGTGGTGATGTCCCATGTGTGGAGTTGCCTTTTGGGTTATTGGGAGGATGTTTGTTATGACCAGAGAGTGATATTGACAAAACTGCATTATTAATCTCTGCCCTGTATGTGCCTGTTATTTCTGTTATTTTGATTCCCTGTTTTAGCATCCCAATCCCCTATGGCATGGTCTTTTCAGTGTTATTCCTAGAAGATGTAGGTCTTTATAGAAGTTATCAACCTTGACCTCTTTGACAGGAGAAGTTTCACCATTGTTGTTCTCTCCCACATATAATGTTCCAATTCATGAAGAATCAGTCATAATCACAGATCTAGAACCAGAAGGACCCTCAGGGGTCCACTATTCCACATTCTCCACTATAAGGAAAATAAAGACAAATGACTTGGTTAAGCATCATGGAAGTAGCAAGCACTAGAGCCAGAATCTAAACATAGATCAAAATCTAGAAAAGCCTTCAAGGTCCTCATTTTACAGATGGGACGATTGAGGCTGAAGGAGATTAACTGACTCATTCAATGTCACACGAGGAGAAAGTGTCTGAGCTGGGATTGACTCCATTATGAATTATTGACTGAGGAGACTCCAACTTGCTCATAGGGTTGTCGTGAGATCCGAACGATATAATGTATTCCAAGAGCTTTGCAAATTGCAAAATGCTAGACAAGTGCCAGCCATTCTAATTATCATCATCAATAATAATTCACGTGTTTATAGTGAGTGTAGGTTTGCAAAGCGCTTTCTAGACATCTTAATTGAGCCTTGTTCAAACAACCCTGCGAGTATTTTTATCCCTATTTTACAGCCAAGTAAACTGAGTTTCAGCAATGTTAAGTGACCCATGTTATCCAGTTAGGAAGCATCTTAGTGAATCTTAGTTTAAGATTAATCGATGGTGACACTCTCGGGGACCTATACTGAAGCTTGCTCCATCAGTTACTGCCCTTGGAGCTTTAACTCGGTCCTAGTCCTCTCTTGTATACAATACCCAGCTTATCCCATTTGGGACCCCCTGGCTCTAAATATGTCTTGCTGCCACCCTCTTATTTGGCTTTTGCTTATTGTCCCCAGGTTTCTGAGCCTTGGAAGTGTCCATTTTAGCTCCTGGGGCACCCTCCAGTTTAAAAACCAACCTGGGCAGGGAGGGAACCTTGCCTTCTTCCCTTTGTCCTCAGCTAGGACCTTGCAAAAAGCTCCTAGGAGCCAAACTTTGAAATCTCATCAGAACCTGGAGTATTTCTCAAATTTAGCCCAGAATGGCTCACCTCTACCACTGATGCATGATGATCAAGTGTCTGCTGATTGGCACCCTGGGGGTGTGCCCAATTACCTGGCTGCCCTCTGACTCTGGATACACAGGGACAACATTAGGATGGACTCTCAAATCTGGCACCTGCCCAGGTTATGAAACAGAGTTGGCATTTAAATGACCTAACAACAAATTATTCAATTTAATTTGCTTACTCAATCCAATAAAGAAGCAACAAGGAAAAAACATCTAATTAAAAACATTGATCCATAGAACAAGTGACTCTGAGGACCTGGCATAGAAGTTAGCTCCTCAGCAAACTTGAGCTTCCCAAGGAAATCACCCCACTGTGTCTAGAGAAAAGAACAAGCTACTACTCCAGCCATCCCAAGCAGCACATTGATTGTTTATCTTTGGATGCTGGAGCTGGGAGGACTTTCAAGGTCATCCAGTCCAACTGAAAACCAGAGAATCTGGACTTGCCAAAAGTCACACCAGGAGTGCCCTTTGGCCTTTACGGTAAATCTAACACTCTTTCCACTCTTCCCTCTCCTTAATCCCCTTTATTCCAATCTCTGCCCACTGAGGCCCAAAGAGATAAAAGGGCTTGCCCATGATCACGCAGCTATATACTATTAGATTCCAGAGTGAATGGAGAGTAATGTACACTGGACTCTCTGGGAGGAGGGAAGGCAAATTCTAACCTTTAGTTTGCAGGGGGTGGAGGTGGGGAGATGGGGAGGAGAGTGTGGCCCACAGGGCTGGCTCTTGAATTGAATGAGCTAGACACTAACTGGAGGGGTCCATATAGCTGATGTCTCTATTGTCCTTTAAGGATCCTTACGACATTCCTTTGAAGTAAATGCTATGACTATTGCGAGTCTCAGTCTCCTCGTGTGTAAAATGAAGGATAAGACAAGTGTATGGATTTGTGCCAATTACATAGTTAGCAAACACGGGAGGTTGGGTTTGAACTCTGACTCAGCTTTCTTTCCTTGATATCATACTGTCTCTGTAATTTCTGTTTTTTAAGCTAAACTTTTCCATCCCTAGCCTGCTCTAGGGACAAATGGCTTCTTTTACCATTAACCCAGACATTTTCAGCTCAAAAAGATAGTAGTTGGATAACTTCCTCCTAAACTCTTCTGCCTTCTTCCCCACCACTCCCCCATCTCCAGTTTTCTCTGAGACTCTTTCCTTCCCAGGAAGCTCAGAACAGCTCTTGGTTCTGCCCCTCTAAAAGCTCAGTGCATCAGTGGGCCACACCAGTACATCCCTTCCACAGAGAAGAAGCCTCTCTCCCAAGCAGACCATTTAGAGGCTTTTCCAGCCCCACAAGCAAGAATGAAATCCCTGGAGTCCAAGTCAAAAATCAGCCATCCCTGAGTAACAGCTCAGAAAAGAAAGATTAGAAAAGCTTCAAAATGTTTCTGGCTCCTTTGCTTCCATTTCTTCTTCCCAGTTCCCATTATTTCCCTCTTCTTCAGTCTGGCCTCCCTAATTCCGAGGACCCCCTTCATTCCTCCCACCTTGACAAGGGAAGTGGCAAAAGCATCAACTCATAGAGGATGTCTTGTTGCTACCTTGCCAAAATGATCTTTCTAGAGAGAAGAATCCTAGAAACCAGAACAACGAGCAACCACATTGTCCACTTGGAGGTGACCGAGTCACTAAATACTCATCCACGACTGAACGTGGCATAAAGCGCGAAATTCTATTCCTCCATTATCTGAACCTCAACAAGGAGACACTCTCTGATTTGATTATACTCTTTTGTCTATAGATGGTAAGGACATCCAAATAATCCCCTCCAAAATGGCATTGAAATGATTGCCTAAAACCTCAGAACACTGCAAACCTCTTAAGCCCTATAATCACCCAAAAGACTTCGATTCAACTATCCACACAAAAGAAACCAAGTGGATGAAGAATTTCTATTATCTGTAAAACACTGAAATTATAAATCTCTATTGTCTATGAAAGACTATGAAACACAATTGGATGAGCAACTCATAGAGCTCATCTATCAGTACACACACACACACACACACACACACACACACACACACAGATACACATATATAACCACATATATACAATACATATATGTCTGTCACACATACACACACACAAAGACATACATAACAGAAACTGAAAATGAGTTGGTCCTAGGCTTTAACAGGAGAAGGCAAAGGGATTGCCTTTAAGAAACTGCTAAGTTCTCCTAATGGCCCTGAGCTTTGTTACAGGGAGAAGCTGTTCTTTTTAACACCAACACTATCTGTCGTCATTGCATGGCCTTGAGTCACAGAACCTGACAATCTCTAAACAATGGAAATTGAAGCTCACCCAGAGGGTAACAGAGAGGTGCGGGTGGGCACGAGCTGGGTGTAACACCTGACAAACAAAGGAATCACCAAGGACAAGTGTTGGGGGAAGAGAATCTCACCACAAAAATGTACAGAATAGGGGGAAAAAATTGGATTGCTCCCATGGCCAGAGCAAGGGATTATTGATCCACAGCTCTGGTGGTGAAAATGGGAATACACAAACAAGGACCCGTACAGCAGATCTGGGTGGTTGTGACCTGCAGCATCGGAGGGACTATCCACCTTAAGAAGATGACATATTCATTAGACTATTGGAGCATTTCTTAGCCTGGCATTCAAGGCTCTCCATGCTCTAGTTCTAACCTACCTCTCCAACTTTTATCTCCCCAGATCTCTATTCCATCCCATGCTCCAAACAAATGTAGCCATTTCTGCTTTCTTCACCCTTTTCATGGAAATATTCATGGCATTCTATCCTTCTCTCCCTTCTGCACCTGCTAAAACCTTTCCTATCCCTCAGATTATGGAATGAAACTGTGGGATCATTTGGTCCAATTCCCTCATTTTTTAGATGAAGAACCCAAGGCGCAAGAATGGGAGTTTAGGATCAAGATCTATCTAGAACTATGGTTCTAGACCTGGAAAGGATAATCTAAGCCAACCCCCTCATTTTCTCCACGAGGAAACTGAATCCTTGAAAGGTTAAGCACTAGTCCATGGTGACACAGCAAAGAAGTAGCAGGATTTGAAGCCAGATCTTTTTTGATTCAAATCATGGGGCCTCTTATCTTCCCAAGATCACTTAGTGTTTCCAATGATTTCTTCTACCAAATTTGTAAAATCTTGCGTTCCAAATTTTTAGGGTCCTCCTTTAGGGCCCTTTCTCAGTCTACTCCAAGCTGTTAGTATGGGATTCTGGGCCTCGTTTCATTCACCACGCGGTGAGCTCTATGTGGGGAGGGACTTGCTCAAGCACATCTCCCTCAGTCTCAAGCATAAAGCTTGGCACATGACAGGAGCACTCTAAGCACACCCATTAGATTGAATGTGCCACTGTTTCCCTCAAGTACAAAGCCTGCTTGAGACTCTGAGCACCCCAGTTCATCACACAAACAGAGCTGGCTCTAGTGAGTTTTGGCCCCTTCCCCTGCCTGCCCAGAGTGCCGGTGGTCATATTCTCCTGTAACCCACAGGGATAGAGCAAAATAAAGCAAGGAGAAAACAGAGTGAGTGGCAAAGGCAATGTCAAGAAATAATGCTGATCCATCAGAGCCCCAAAGAAGAATGAGTGAGAAGGGTCCTGGCCCATTTCTTTGTTAATGGTAGGGGAGAAGAACAATTTCCTGGAATGGCTGCGGTTTTTATATGTTGATTAGTTTGCCCAGACTACTCTCTTTTGTTATTACTGCTCTCTGGGAGGAGTCGGGAGGGAAGAATTGGGAAATATAAGTGATATAAACACAAAAGATGTTAATACAAAGATATTTGTTTCAAAAAGAAAGAAAGTAGAAGAGGAAATGGGTTCTGAGACCATCTCATCTCAGCAACTTACTACCTGGGTGATCTTGGGCTAGTCATTTAACTTTATGGTCCTCAGTTTTTTCACATGTAAAATGTGGGGATTAAACTAGGTGACTTCTAAGGCTCTTTCTACCTTTAGGTCAATGACCCAAAGTCCTCAGACCTGCAATTGGCACAGTCTCCTACCACCAGGTCCAATGTTCTATCTACCACACAACCCCAAAAACGTCCTGCCGGTTTCCCATGTGCCCCTGGGTCCCTCAAAACAAAGGGTAGAATTTCGATCTGATTTTTCCTGCTCAGCATGACAATTATAGAAATAGGTTTAGAAGATCTGCACATGTTTTATCTATATTGGATTACTTGATTCTATGGGAGGGGTGAGGGAAGGGAAGGAGAAAAATTTGAAACGCAAGATTTTACAAAGGTGAATGTTGAAATCTATCTTTGCGTGGATTTGGAAAAATAAAAAACTTTAAAAACAAAGGGTACAACAGCCTCAAATACTTAGACTGTGTGACTCCAGACAAGTCACCAAACCTCTGCTGACCTCAGCTTTCTCATCTGTAAAATGGATATAATAACAGCACCTATCTCCCAGAGCTCTTGGAGGGATCAGAAAATATTTGTAACGTTCTTAGCACAATGTCTGACACAGAGGAAATACATAAATGCGAGCTATTACTGAAATTTGAGCTCACATTCCCCAAACTCCTCAGTGGGGTCTGCCAATCTTGAGATAAACACATTTTCTGTAACCTTCCAGTCCGAGCAGTCCTGAGTTAGCTTGACAGAATTTCAGTTCCTAAATCAGGACTTAATTTTCTTTCCAGGAACACTCATGAGAGGAGCTAAGTCATTCCACATAGACGGGCAGGCCTGTCCCTTAAAGCACTTAGGAGGTGCACTGGATTGGTGGTTACCCACAAGTCACTTGGATCTGTGGCCCCGAGACCGGGGCCGAGGCCATCCCTAAACCGACAAAGATGACTTGAGACTTCTCTGTCACTTCACTGCTTCCTCCCTTCCAGGTCATCTTGCCTCGAAGGGCTTAACCGTATCCAGGCCGGCAGGAGGGATTTCTTGCCATTTCCCTTGAACAGAAACGGGCCTCGGAAGCCCAGTGACTCCAGCAGAGAGAGGGCACAAGTGCCTTTCAGAGCTCATCAGCCACACTTAAGAATGGGCTGGAAGGCCTCATTATTTAGTATCTGGAGAGCCTACTCCCTTGGGCTGTTCTTGGGGGCCAGGGAAACATTTGCAATCAGTGATAGTCACGCTACAGATTAACCCTCCCCGGCTCCCAGACAAAGCTGAGGGAAGGAGGGGAGAGATGGGAAGCGACAAACACTGGCCATTTGGAGGGCAGAACCCATTAACCCGGGCTCCTCGGCTCACCCCTCCCTGTCCTCTCCTTCCGGGCCTCCCACATCCAGAGGTGGGTTGGGGGAAAAGGGGAGGTGCATTCTCCACCTGCCCCAGATCCACCCCCAAGCTCCCTTCCCACTCTCCTCTGCGCGCTCCCCACCCCCCAGCCTGTTGCCACGACAACCCAAGCTTTGATCAGTGCTGGGACGGAGGGATTTGTGTTTATTTAAATGAACAGGAAGTGCCCCTGACATTTTTAGATGTGAAAAGGAGAAAGACAGGAAGGAGAAAAAGGAAGATGGACCCCCTCTCCCCAAAGTGGGGCTTCTGGAGCAAAGAGGGAGATCAGGGGTGGTCTTCCTGCTTAAAAAGCTCCAGAAAATGGAACTCTTCTTACTTCATTTTCTCCATCTGTTTCCTCGGGGCCTACAGGGAGCCAGCAGGCCACTTGATGGCTAGACTTGAAGTACAGCCCAGGGCAGGGGCAGGACTAAGGGCCCTTCTGCTAAAACTCTGACACCTAACCTCCGGGCTCTGACTTAAAGTAGCCATGCGGTTCTAGTCCAGCGGCTCTGTCTGTGGGCCTCAGGAGATAACGACAATAGTGAAAACAACAACTTTCATCCTAGGCCCAGCCGGGGAGCAGGTTAGCCCCGTGGCCCCACCCTCCGGGGAGGTCCTTCAGTCTGAAACGCGAGTTCTGGCCACCCCCCGGAGGCCCTTTTAGGGATCCCGGGCAGCCCCAGCTTGCCACGGCCTGTCAGAGATCCCAGTCACGTCCCTGAGCTTCGGTTCTCCCAATAAATGTACTTCCGGGCCATCCCGCGGTCACTGCCCTCCTTTGGGTCACTACCACCTGGGCTTCCCCCTTCCCCCTCCCCCATGCCACATGGGCTCTCCTCACCTCTCTGTGCATTGTGCTGTGTCTCCTGACCCCACTTCTCCTTTTAGCTCTTTGACTTTTTTTAGGGGGTTAAGTCCCCTTCAGGACTGAGCCTTCCAGCTAAACACGGGCTCCAATCTCATGGGGGCATTTCCTTTGTCCTAGTAAATGGCCAGTAACACTAGGGAACTTGCCCTTTCCATCGTTATTAAAAAGCCCTTTTCTGTGCTCTCCCACTCTATTTTATATTAACCATGCCTGGCGTCATTATATTCCATCATTTTGTGGGAAACGTCTTTTCCTAAATAAACCTGCCTCTTGCCAAAGAGAGTGGAAGTTGTGGATTCTTCACATGATCAGACCCCAACTTTTTGTACCTACCAAGGCCTGGTGTCGTCATCAGCCACATTGGTAGGGGCTTAATGTGCGTCTTGGGAATAAATGAATGAAGACAGGTTTACACACCCCAGGAATCAGTGTCTCGGCTCTTAAGGCCTGAAACTTGAAAGATCAGTTCACGCAGGGGGGGAGGGCAGCTTGGAAAAGGAGAGCTCGTGCTACATGAGCTCCCCAAAAGATTGCTCACATCGGGCCAGTTTCCAAATTTATATGAGCATGATATGGGGGAAAGAAGAGAAGACAGGGCTCAGGAAACCCAGAATGTCCTTTATTGAAGGCCCCAATCCCCGGGTCCGGGGCTTCCAATCCAGCATTTGCCATTTGCATCCTGTGGGGCCCTAGGCAAACCAGCTTTCATCCTGGGCCTCAGTTTCCCACTCTTTAGAACAGTAGAATCACAGTAGACAATCTTAAGGTTCCCATCCAATTAGTTCTAACACAGTTGGATTTCTTGAAAGAAACGGACAGAAAAAAATTGGTAATCAAGGAGTCATCTTCTTGGTAGGACCACTGGAAGGCTACTTGGCTCAGCCAGACCCCAGCAAGGAAGGTACCTTTGGGGTAGGGTTCCTTCACCCAAAGTCTGTGAACTTAAAAACAAATTTTGATAACTCTTCTGATATAATCGGTTTACTTTGAATCCTATGTATTTTATTTTTATTTATTTAAAAGCAAAATTCTGAGGAGACATTATTAGACTGCTAAGGAAGCCCCAATAAAAAAAGGTCAAGATTCTTACTTTAGAGTAATGGAAGGGAGTTTGGGCACTGGGAGTTCCCCATGAATGAAATCTCAAGTCCAGGCAAAAGAAGTAGCAATAAATAACACATATTAAAGTATAGATTTCCCCTGTGAATCTGTGAGTCTAAGTCCTTCTCTAGCCAACCTGGAAAGGACGTTTGACCAATTAAATGGAAGCAGATTGCTTTGTCTAAAGATTTTCTAATTACCTGGAGGCCAGATAAGTGCCGCCCACAGTCTTTTCTCCCCACCAGAAGCAAAAAGACCTAGGCTCCCAAGCTCACCTAGAGAACCCAAGGGGAACCTGCCCATCATCAGTGGCACATGGGCAACAGTATTAGGTCAATCAGATGTGGAGAAGGCACTGGGCCCTATGGGTGGCACCGGGTCATGGAACCGTTCAAAACACTGTCACAATGCATCACTGATGGCTTTTTTTTAAAACCAAGAACTGATACCCTATCCCCAAGATTCAAGCCTGAAGGACTGTGCTCCAGGCCACCAGCCATGTTAGGTGAACATAAATTTATACTCCATGCTCAGCCTTGCCAGTCTTTTGCCGGAAACCTAGCTCATCTCAGGCAAAATTGTGAAATACATGGCAACAAGACTATACGATGATCCATTTGATGGACGTGGCTCTCTTCAACAAGATGATTCAAACCAGTTCCAGTTGTTCAGTGATGAAGAGAGCCGTCTACACCCAGGGAGAGAATTATGGGAACTGAGTGTGGACCACAACAAGCACTCTCACTCTTTCTGTTGTTGTTTGCTTGCATTTTGTTTTCTTTCTCAGTTTTTTTTTCTTCTTGATCTGATTTTTCTCATGCAACAAGATAGCTGTATAGATATGTATACATATTTTGGATTTAATATATATTGTAACATTTAACATGTATTAGACTGCCTGCCATCTAGGAGAGGGGGCGGGGGGGGAAGGAGGGAAAATTTGTAACAGAAGATTTTGCAAGTGTCAGTGCTGAAAAATTACCCATGCATATAACTTGTAAATAAAAAGTTATAATAAAAAAAAATTGTGAAATACCTAAGATGACTTTGCTATTGACTGACTGTGAGATCTTGAGCAGGGTGCTTAAATTCTCTAAGAGTCAGTTTTCCTCATCTGCAAAATGGGAAATGGTACCTGGATTGTGAGGTTCCAAAAAAATGGATGTGAAAGCATTTTACAAACTGCAAAATACTTTACACATGACAAGGAAGTCGTTTCAATAATAATTTCCCCATATCACGCAAGGTGTCAGGATTGAAGGGGGAGTTGCTCAACATACTATGTCACCTATCAGAAAACACCTTCACAGGGTAGGATGAGGAGGAAAGCTTACCTTAGCCTCCCTGTAGGCAATCAACTGCAGCCTCCTCCCCACTGCCAACATTTACCTTCACATCACAAATCTGGGAGTCAGTGATACTATGCTTCCAGGGATGGGGTGAGAGGGGCAGGAGAATGGGAAGCAAAGAGAATGGTGGGGAACTGCTCCTCATTTCAGTCAAAGCCCTGGTGCCACCCTTTCTACAGGTCGATTGCTTTCTCCAAGTAAGTATCCCTTCTTGCAGGGAGTAGACCACTGGGTTGTTGTGACAGCCTCGCAAACCTTTACGCTAGCGCAATTCTACCCAGAAACTTGGGCCCGGGACCTACGGAATTAAGATCGGACTGAGGAGTCACTGGGTGTCAACACCCTCATTTTATAGGTGAGGAAACTGAATCAGCAAAGGGATGTTGGGTAAATTCCCCCAAGTCACGGAGATAGTCATCAGGAGACAAAATTTTAATCCACATTCTGATCGCAAATCCCACGTTCTTTGAACCAGTGAGGACGTAAACAAAAACAGCCCAGATTTGGAGAAGAATAATCACATATTTTAGTGATGGATTATCCCGAGGCACTTTTACTGAATGATGTTAGAGGTCACTGATCTGAGAATATCTGAGAGATTTCTTTGAACTTGCCATTAAAATTATTTAAGCAAAGATAATAAATTCATAATAATGATTGACATTCATATGGAGCTTTAAGGTTTGCAAAGCACTTTATATGAGTTAGCTCGTTTGATCCCCACAACAACCCTGTGAGGTAAGTGTTAGTATTATTTCCATTTTATAAATGAGGAAACTGAGGCTCAGAGAGTTGCAATGACTTCCCCATAGTCACACAACCACTAAGAATCTAAGGCAGGAATCACCACTTCCTGACTTGGGGATAGCACTCTGTGGATTCTCTATTCCTTCAAGACACATGAACCAACACAAGAGAGAAAATGCTGGGTCCACCTCAACAATCCCAAGAATGATGGACTCGAGATCTAGTTAACCTCTAGAGCCTCACTGGTCCAGTAGGTTCTGCACTTGAGCTTGAAGAAGCTTCCAGTCTCAGTCTGTATAAGCCCCACATCATCTTTGGCTCTTCTGCCCATCCTTCACCCTACCTCTGATCCTTTATAGAGTCTTTGTCCAAAGTACCCCTTCATCTCTTTTCCCACAGCCACCGTGCTGGGCTGGGCCGGGCCCTATGTTACCACTGGATTATTACAGAAGAGGCAGCCAGTCTCCACGCTCCGGACCTCCCTCTCTCTCCTCTGATCTACCAAAGATCAAGTTCCCCATAATACGGTACCCTACAGCTCTTCCACCTAATTGTGTAGCAATCCTTAGTTTCCTAGTGAGCCAATATAAGATTCTGAAGCATGCATTTCTAAGCCCTCCATCATTTGTTTATTATTCCCCTCCTCCAAAAAATCAAAATCAATACCCCTACCCTAGGTCACGCTCCCCACTCCAGGCCAGCAAAAAGATTCTGAGGCACCCCTTCTCTTCCATTTCTGACACACTCTTCAGAGGCCCCACTGAATCATTGACCTCCATTATTTTAAAGCTGTGCCCCAAAGCTCAGCCTCCCCAAGAAAGCTTCTGAGATGAAGCCCCATGGGCTGCAATTCTCCACGGGACTTGGGTAGTTCCGGGGTAGCTATTTTACGTGGTCTTGTCATTTTTGCTTCGACACATTTATTGAGTTGTCAGCTACTCTAATAGAGACATTAACTTGTACAGTCATTGTTTCCACTGTACTTCCCCAAAGAGTCTCGTACCATCTCCTGTGTGAGAAATTCCCTAGCTCACCTCCGTTTTGTTTGGGAATCGCTCCTTCTGTTATGCCTTGATAAAGTCATCCGAACTGGGGAATTTCTCAGAGAAGGCCCCTTCACTCCCTCTTCTCCCTACAGAGCCAGAGGCAAGATTGGAGATGTGTATGTGTACGCATCGCATGCATGCATATGAGCATTATGTGGATATATGTATTTGTGTGCATGTGTGTACATGTATGCTTGTATGTGCATGTGTACGCATGCATATTGGGGGGGTGCATCTGTGCCTTTTCTTAGGGGTAATGGAGTGGGGGTGAGGGGAATGGAGCAAGGAAAGAGGAATTGGGGGGAGTGGCATTTATTGAAATCTGACCATCGTTGGATGCTGGTGAAAACATCTTGTTCCCTGGCTTCCTTGCTCAATTTCAAGCCAATAAGAGTATGGAGTCTTCTCTTTTCTGTTTTCCGGTGACTTTGACAGAATCAACAGTTCCAAGCATCCCAACATATATGGTCTCCCCAGAACCAGACACGGTCTGGCCCGGGGAGCTCTGTCCCCTTCGGAAAAGGGCCTCCTGGCTCTGGGAATTGGAAAATACAAGAACTAAAAGTGAAGATTCTAAGAAGAAAGAGAAGCCATGATATAAAAGAGCCTCAGCTGGGAGTTGGGCGACCTAAGTTGCAGTCCCACATCCGGCTGGATTTAACTCTAAGGAAGAGACTTCTATCTGGACCTCAGTTTCCTCTTTTGTAAAATGACTCGGTTCGACTCTAAGGTCCCTTCCAACTCCACCGTTCAAGTCTACAAAACGGTAATAAGAACCGTCACTTCTGTAGCGCTTTAAGGTTACATAAAGTGCTTGCCTCACAATAACCCTGTGAGGTGGGTGGTACTACTGTTCCCCTCCCCACTTTACAGAAGAGGAAACAAAATTAAATGAAGTGATTTACCCGGGATTACACAGCAAACAAAAGCAATGGAGACAGGATTCAAATCCAGGTCTCTCTGGTGATTCCACATCCGGAACTCTTTCAACTAATACTATGCTGCGTCTTCAGGTTCAAAGTGGCTCTTCTAGTGCTGGGCCCGAGGCCGGAACGCAAGGTCAGATGAGTAGTCCGGTCCCTTTTCGAAAGGCAGAGGACCACCTTGACCTGTTGTCCAAATGGGCCCGTGATCGGAGCATCAAAGACTCTGGAGCTCAAGGCTTCTCAGCGGCCGTCTCCTCCTTGGCCTCTGTCCCCGGCTCGGGGGTGTCCAGGCCGTCGGACAAGTAGTCGTCGTCCCCACTGGTCTGCTTCATCTTGGTCTCGAGGACTGTGATTCTCTGTTTCAGCTTCTGCTGGGCACCGGTATATTCGCCGAGCAGGCGGGCAAATCGAGTGTAAAGGGTTTCCATGTTGGTCTCCAGTTGTTCCAGCTTCTCCTGGACGTCTACCTCCATGCTGGCAGCCACCTCGTTCTCATCCAGTAGCCCTTCCTTCATGAGGATTTCCCGCCCACGCTCCTCCAGGACCTTCTTGGCATCCGGGTACTCTGTCACGGCCTCCATGAGGTCATCCTTGGACAGGCAGAAGAGATCCGAGTAGCCCAGGCTGCGGATGTTGGCTGTGCGCCTATTGCCCATCTTGCTTCCCTTGATGTTGAGGATGCTGATTTCTCCAAAGCAACTCCCTGCTGAGAGCAGGGCATATTGGGTAACGCCATCATCTGCAACCACAGCCAGTTTTCCTTCCTTGATGATGTACATCTCCTTGCCGATGTCTCCTTTCCGGCAGATGTAATCTCCGGGACTGAAGACCTGAGGACGAAGTTTCAGCACCAGCTCCACTAACAGTCCGGCCTCACAGTCCTGGAAGATCCGCACCTTTTTGAGCGTCGACAGGTGGACATTGATGGCGATCTCAGCCCTGAGTTTGGCTGGCAAGTTCTTTAGGACTTCGCGCTCATCCACAGTCTTCTTATTGGTCCACAGATAATCAAACCACCTGATGACCTTGGCTTCCATCTCTTTACTGACCTTGCGGAACTGCATGTAGTGCTTGATGGCATCTATCTTGGCCTGGAACTCAGCTCGAGTGGCATTCATGTTCGAGATCATGGAGCCCACGTTTCCCACGATTGTCGCAAAGATGAGGACACCGATCAGGAAGTCAAAGATGACAAAGAGGTACTCCTCATCCTTCACCGGGGGAGGTGTCTCTCCAATGGTAGTTAGGGTGAGTGTGGACCAGTAGAGGCAATAGATGTACTCCCTAGCCAGGTAACCGTACTCGGGATCTGTGATATTGGGGTATACCCACGTGTCCACTCCAAACCCAATGGATTTGGAGATGGCATAATAAATGCAGGCATTCCAGTGGATGATGACCAGGATGTACAGCACAAGGTTGCTGATCCTGAAGATGTTGGGGTAGCTCGTCCTGGTTTCCGTGCGATCGAAGAACTCAAACATGCGAGCGAAGTGAAGGAGGCGGTTGAAGCGCAGCTCGGGGTTGTGAATCCCTACGGCAAAGTACACCACATCGGTGGGGATGATGGAAGCCACATCTAGCTTAAACTGTAGGGTGTGGATATAGTTGTCCCGGAGCTTTTTAGGATCCTTAACAAGCAGCCCTTGCTCTAGGAAACCTGATGGAGATGCAAAGCAAGAAATTATCTCTGCCCCTCTTCCACTGGACCTGAAAACAAGTTGGATGCTAATGAACTCCAGCCTCATCTCATTTGAATCCCTCAAAATAAGAGTTCTGAAGTGCTCAGTCTAGCACAGGGGAGAGAAAGAGCCCCCTGCTAAAGCCTGGCCAGTGACTGCAATGGCCCAGACCTCTTGGGAGGCGGGGTTTGGTCCCCCAAAGTCAATGAGGGCCCAGTCAATAGCGGGGCCGGATGGAATAGCCATCCCTTCCCTGTGGCTCCTGAACATACTGCCTTCTTTTTTGCAGAGCTAAATTAGAGAATTCAGGACCCATTTCAACTCCTCCCTCCCCCCCCCCCCACTCACACAGAGCTAAGTCTTAATATGCCACAGGCCAACCTAATTCGGGTGTTTCCAAGGAATGTCATCCAAAGGAGAGGCGAGAACTCCGATGCCGAGTCTCCTAATGGGAAAGTTTCTTTCTGGGAGATTCTAATTACAGTCACCTCTCAGATTTCAATGAAAATGGACAGGAACAGAGATACGAAGAAAGTAAAATAGCCAATGAATCAAAAAATCATCTCTATTTGGCCTTGAAATGCATTCGGATCTTTTTTTTTTAATAGCTGCAGCCAATTCATCTTCCCTCTTGTGTCTCGCTTAGGTCAGTATTAAAATTGGGCTGTTTCCTCCACTGAAGTCCCCCTGTGATGTCTCACCTTGGCGTGGAGGTGACCTTGAGCTCTCAAAGACTATGCCAGTGAAATACAATCTCTGGCAGGCCCTACTCAGCTGGAAAGGGTTCAAGTACCAACCCGAGGAGAGGCTGACTGGAAGTCTGTGTCCAAGGATGACCTAAGGGCAAAGAGACTCATCCCCACGGGATCCTATGATGTCAGAAAGGACCTGAGAGGCCACCGAGTCCTATCCCCTCATTGAACAGAGGAGGAAACTGAGGCCCAAAGAAGAGATGGGAAGTGACAAAGGCAAAATTTGAGGTTTGGTCAGGAGGGGATCATTTTAACTTTGATTCATCTTACCACTGAAACACACTAAGATGATCTAGCAGTGGAGGGATCGTCACCTGCCTCAGAGGCCAGAAGGCCCACATCTGTGAAAACATGAATGCCCGAAGCAACCCCTGCCGCCCGTGCTTCATGTCACCTGTTCGAAGCCTAATGAAAAGGTCGGCGATGTAGACGACATCAGAGACGTAGTCGAGTATGAGCCACACCAGATAGTATCCCCTCTGCAGGTCACCGAAGCAGGCCCTGTGAAGGAAGGGATCGGTCAGGAAATCCAATCGTCCCCAGACAAAGTTCCCAGAAACATTAGCTTGAGAGAGCGGCCCGGTCTTTTAGGAGAGCAGCCCAGGCTCTTAGGACCAAACCGGTTCCCCCCCTCTGGGGCTAGCATCTGCCCATCTGGGATACCCTCTAATCCCACTTGTTTCTGTGCCAGCAAAGTTAGCAGCTGGTGGGTTTTCTCGCTACATGACAGTGTCCGGCAGAGGTGGGGATACTCCGGGATATAAAACGGGGGGAAGGAGAGAAAAAAAATGAGGGACTGGCCAGAAGTCAAGCTCACCTCGCCACCAGCAGGCACCAGTTATAGAGGACAGGCATGGCGATAACAAAGAGCCAGCGGTAGTACCAGTCTCCAGCAGGGTCAAGCACAAAGAGTTCAAATTTTTTCCTGGATAGAGCAAAACAGAAGCTCAGGGGCTAGAAGGGCTCATTCAAATGTGAAAACAGCCCCCCCAGAAGTAGTCTGCTTTCTTGGCTCCAGCGGTCTTAAGAAGGTTTCATGAAGGGCTGATTTCTCTCTTTACTACCTCCTGGACCTCAGTTTCTATACCTATAACTTTAGACTAAGGGAGGGGGGGAGGATTACCAAGAGACAAGATGCAAGAACCCCGCTCAGGGAAGTTCCAGGCCCTGAGGCCTCTGTGCGTCTCTTGTGAAGAATCACACTCCCCACAAATGTTGATGAGATGCCTCCTCTATGCTGAGACTCCAACATGTTCTGGGCTGGGGGAAGGGGGAGCCCACGTCACTCAGCCTCCAGCTCCTGAGAACAGGGGACCTCAGATGACCTGTCTGGGCTGCAGCAAGCGTCTGCCCACGGTGCCCCCTCTGGTTTTCTTCCCCTGATCAAGCAATCACTTCGAGACCAATTCTCTGCTTGGTGCTCTGATTACGGGGTATTGTATAATATGGAGCTGCAGACAAGCCAATTAGTTTTAATGCCCTTTACGTTTCTTCTCCTCTCCCCTCCCAGGAGTTCCAAGTGAATGCTACTCCTCTGGAGACAGCGGCATTTTGGAGGCCCGGGAGCCCTGCTGGGGTGGTGAATGCCAGACGGTCTTTCTGCCCGTGACAGGCCAAGAGAACCACAGTGGAGTGCCATGCAAAGGCTCCCAAACTCATTCATTAGGCAGCCCTAGACAAATGACTTGATCTCTCTGAGCCTGAGTTGCTGTTTTTTTAATATGTAAAATGGGGGTAATAGAGTTTGCACCAAGAGACATGGAGATCTGGATTCAAGTTCTGCCTTTGATCCTGAATGCGTGACTCTAAGCAAGTCACAAGACTACACACTAAACTATAAAATGCAGAGCAGATGTAAGCCTGCATTGGCAAAGGGCATTTTCTCACCGGAAATTCTCTCCACCCAGGAAGTCACAGGGCCAGGGCCAAGAGAAAATCACTTGCATCACTTTCATCCTGGGGCTGACTGGATGAAAGTACCGAGTAGGCCCTGAAGACTTCTAAGAATGTACACCCCTAGAGTGTAGCAGAGAGAGGGCTGGATTTTGGGTCAGGGAACCCCGGGTTCAAATTTGACTTGTGAAGCCCCCACCAGCTCCAAATCGATGATCCCCTGTAGAATCTGAAACTCTAAACCTCCATGATCTCAGAACCTGAATCCGCCACCTCACGGATAAAAAGCAAGACGCCCTCTGCCCTGTCCCGAGTCCTGGAATGCCCAGTTCTGAGGCTGCTCACCATCAGGACCAGGTGGTAATAGCTTGAAATCACACAAAGACTTTTGGGACACCAGTTCACATCCAGCCCCAAGCTGTTTTAATCTCCAAGCGTCCAGCAACGACCATGCTTACGCATCAGCTCCTGGGGGGTCCCACGGGCATCAAAAATCCAATCCAATAAGCTTGCCCATGCTCCAACTTTCCGTGTTTCCATCAAAGATTCCACCATCCTTCTAGTCAGCCGGGCTTGTAACACTGGAGTCACGCCCACTCCTCTTTCTCCTTCATCTTCCCCCCTTCCCTCCATCCAATCAGTTTGCCACATCATAGGAATTCTACGTCAACAGCAACCGCTTTCTCCACCACCCTAATTCAGACCCGAGTCGCCTCTCATCTGGATGACGGCGATAGCCTCTGAATTGACTTCCTCGCTTCTACTTTCTCCCCTCTCCAATCTAGCCTCCGTACATTTATAAAAACAATCTTGCTAAAAATCACAGGTCTGAGGCTGACCCTTCTCCAAGAATAGTCAATGGCTCCCCTTTGCCTCTGGAATAAAATACAAATGTCTCAGCTTAACATTTTTAAAGCCCTTCACGGCTTCCCTACAGCTTACCTTCAGACTGATTTCTCATCGCTTCCCTTCATATGCTCTTTTCAAACTGAACCCAGCTCAGCATATTCCATCTCCTACCTCCATGTTTTTGTACAATATCCCTTGTGGAATATTCTCCCTCCTCATTTCTGCCTCTCCCGATCCCCTTAGTTCTGAAGCCTAACCAACATGCCACAGGGGAACCTTACTTTTTGCCTTTGCCGTCGCCATCTTTGTCACCTTTGCCATCGCCCTGCTGAGTAGTCACAGTCTGGAGCTCAGGCCCGCGGAACCTCTCAAGGAATGAATCGGGTCTTGGTTCTTCCTCTCGGAAATTCTTATTGGCCCAGTCTCTCAAGACTCTGACCAGTCGAACGATCCTAAAGGAGGAAAAGAGAGCCAGTGGTCAAAGTGAGCAGGACATTCTGAGAGTGAAGGCCTCTGTGGAAAAAGCGAACTAGATAGCTTTGTGCCTCATATCCTGAGTCTGCTATCAACTTACCTATGGGCCCTAAACAAACTGGGCTCTGGCCTAAGAGGATGCTCAGGCAGGACAGGGATTCGCTAGAGCCTTTGTTTCCTTGGAGAATGGAAACCCAGGGAAGTGGGTGGGGTTCCCGCTCATCTATCTCGTCCCAGAAGTAGCCCCAGTAAAAGTTCCACATATGGCGTTCGGAGGGCTCCTTCTTTCACGAATGTGGGTAGGTCACAAATCTAAGGAGATAGTGGCCAAACTCCAGGCTCACGTAGGCCTACGCTTCCATTTGGGTAGGGGAAGGGAGGGACCCGGGACCTGTGATCACAGAGGAAGCAGTCTCTGCAACAGCCTACTCAGTATACCCAGGTAAACTGAGGAAAATCATACATGTCTCTTGGCATAGGTCTGGGGAAAGACAACTCTAACAGGGCAGCAGAAAATCACGGGCTTTTAATCTTCCAAAGTGAAGACCTAGGTAGTTATTGACCATCCGACCATGGCCGGATGAGCAGCGAGCTTTTGATTTGACCTTCTCTCTCTTCCCACAATGTTTTAAGCCACTTGAGTCTGCAAATTAATCCAACTCTTGTTTCTTTATTTCGTATCAAACCTTGCACACTTGTAACTTGTTCAGATGTTCACAGTGGGTGGGAGAAGGGCAGGGGTTCCAGTAGAATGGGAAGTTGAGGACAAAAATGCTTAGTGAAAGGGCATTCTCTTTCTTAAGAGATTAAAAACCAGTGGATGAGCTGGAAGTTCTAGGGTCTTGGTGCCCAGGCAGTCCTAGATCTCCCTTTTTACAGGAAGTTGCACTCTAAGCTTGACCATACCTTCGAAAACCCCCTCTCCCCTGTTGGGGATTGTCCAACGCTGCCAGCCTCTGCAGCTCCGAGGAGGTGTCATCATCAGCTGCCGACTGGGGCCTGCGGAGGGAAAAGGGGTCAGCTTGGCAGCGGTGGGCTCCTGAGTCTCACCCAAATGCCAGCAGTGGCTACTTTCAGGGCCTGAACTCAAACCACAAGCTGCTGTGATTGCTGTGATTGCAGGACGATCTGCACAAGGCTCCCGGGACACAGATGTTTTAGGGCAAGAAGAAGAGAAAGGATTCTTCTTGCCATGCTTCCCTCTAAACCCCATTCCCTCCACTTCCCATACCATCGCCATCTCACCGTACTACAAGCTGGGGTGGAGAGAGGACCCATATTATATGTCCTTATCCCCTCTCCCAACACGAGTCGCCGGCAGAATAGGATGGAGTCATTGCTTTACCACTTCCTTGCTTTGAACAAGAAATACCATGGCCAAGATTATAGCCTCTCCCAGAACAGTTCCCTATGTAGTACCCAAGGAATCAAACCCTTGCCTGATCCCTGGACCAGGATACATGGGAGTTCCCTTTCCTAATTCCATTCATTCCAGAATTTTCTCCAGCTGGCCTCTCCTAATGATTATGTTAGGATCCTTTGGGCCAGAAGTGGATATGATTTGCCTGGGTCAGCCGACTTCCTCATAAGACCAGCTGGAGAAAAGATAACAAGCTTCCACAGAGCATGACCTCTCCGGGCCCGACTCCTAACCATTGGTCTCTGTCCATCCTCTTAGACTTCAGAGCATTTTTTACCCAGTATTCCTAAGGAATGGGCCAGAATGGGCTTCCCGCCTCCTTCTCCCCGGAATCCTTTTAGGTGTCTCGTTTTGCCCACTTCAACCTCATAATCACTAGCCAGACATCTCCCTCACTGTGACCACGCAGGCTCATCCGGCTGCTGACCTGCTGGTTCTACGTTCGGGCTCATCCTTGCCATTGGCTTTGACCGACGGGGGTGGGTGATGGTTGTGGTTATTGGCCGGAGAGCTCTTCACGCCGTTCGTTTTTTCCGACATCCTCCATGTAAGGAGCTCCAAGAAGCAGCAGAGAGCAAAGAAGTACATCATCAGTAGTCATCGATAACATTAAGATCAAGCAAAAGGAGAAGAGCTGGGGATGTAGGAGTCCTGGAAGAACAATATTAGTCAGGAGTGGGGAGCTGTCCAGCTCCTGCCTAGAGCTCTTGACCATTCCTCCTAGCATACTGGCCCTTCCATGGGATAATGGATCATGTGATTCATAGAAATGTCACAGGAGCTGGGGGGCGGGTAGAAAGAAATGGAAGACCCTTGATTCTCCCCCGACTTGCCCCTTCCATGGGGTCCTTCTGCCCTGCTATGCTCCTTGCCCTCCCTACCCCGGCCCATTCCTGGCACAGAGAGTGTAGCGATCCTTCTCCAGCTAACTGTGGCTGCTGACGTCGTTCCCATGGTGACCACAGACTCCCCAGGCCCTGCCGAAGCCACAAGCTCCAGGGTAGCTACTTCTCATTGCTCTCAGTGGGGCTGTGACACCTGGATAGCAATAAGAGACCCCAGGGGAAAAGAGTAGTTTGTCCCCAAACCCCCTCCCTACTAAGGCTCCCAGAGGAGTGAGGGCTTGGCTTCTAGTCATGGAAACCAGGCAATGAAAACAAACCTAAACTCAAGTGTACTTGATCACTCCAGGCCAGGCAATTCCATTGGCCTGGGCCTGACTGGTTTGTCTAGTTCTCCTCATCTCCTCCTAACCAACCCCCCAGCTACCCCCACATACCTTTCAACCATCTCAAACTCAATTTAACTATTACCACAGTAGAGACCTAGCTTGAGATGAAGCCCATACGGGTTCTGTCCTCACCAGGGCCCTTCTTTCCCTTGGGGACAGATCCCTCTCTAGGGCCATACTCTGCTCCCCCTAGACCAGGCCATCTTCCTCCCTTTTCCCCTCCTCCAGATATATATAAAGCTGGCCTTTCAGAGATGAGATCCTTGGGACATAGTACTATAAAGGGTTTAGAGTTCTGGACATGGAACCAGGAACATCTGGGTCCAAGTATCACTTCGAGTATTCAATAGTTGTGTGACCTTGGGCAACTCACTTCACCTCTTCAGGCCTCAATTTCCCCTTGTGAAAAATGATCAAGTTGTACTTTGAGACCTCTTCCAGCTCTAAAGTCTATTATCCTCTGAAGTGGAGAAAAGTCTCTTTTCAAGCATTCTCTCTCTTTTCAGCTACCCTTCAGGTTTGAGACCTAGAAGCAAAGACCCGGCTGACTGGGGGACGTACCAAGCTTAGTTGGCATCCACGTTAGCATTTCCTTAAACGATTCCCCCTCCATGCCAGATCGTCTCTCTTCTCTGCAGCCTTTCTGTACCCCTGTATGATATCCAGCTACATTCACTCACACGATGCTTTGCCAAGATTTGAAACACAGAAATATAGAGCTGCGAAGGACCTTAGAGGTAATATAATCTAGGGATGAGAGATTTCTTTTTCTTCATTGAGCATCAAAAGAAAATGTGTCCTTGATGACTATTTTCTTCATTTAAATGAAAGAAAAGGTGGGGGGAAGCTTGTCCCTCCAGATCTAGTCCAACCTATATATTATACAGGAAAAAACCTGAGACCCTCAGACAGACAGTCACTTGCCTGAGATCATCTAACAAGTTAGAGCCAGCCTAGACCTCGAATGTGTTTCTCCCAAACCAGGGCTCTTTCCTCCATATGGCGTGGGTGGCCCGAAGAAAGAGGCACGGGAGTTCGGGAATTAGTGCTGCCAAATGCGAAAGACTTCAAAACCCGAACAAGAGACAAGAATAGATCGAGGAAGGGGCATATTTACCTGTGATGTGTGTAGAGATCACTTCTGTGAGAGTTACCATGAGAATATTAAACTAGAGAGATAAAGGGGAAGGGAGAGAAGGAAATGATCACAGTCTATTTAATCATGAAAGGCAACTGAAATTAGCACAGATTTGGTCAGATACTCCAGCAATGGGAGAAAGAACAGGCATTCCCTGAGGCTAGAAAGAGGTGGGTTTGGGGCAAATAAAAAGAAGTCCGCTATTACATGGCTGGGAATCAACTTTGGCACTCATGGTCCCAGAAAAGCGGCAAAGGGGGAGAGGGGAAGCGGGGGGGGGGGGGAACAAAGTCACATGAGGGGGTTTCAGAGTTAAGCCACGGCTGATATACCACGATGAATCATTCTTAAGAAGAACTGGGGATGTTTGGGACATGCTCCAAGGTTGCCATTGAGGAAGGCAGGCCTGCTAGCCTGTGCTCTACTGCTTGGTCTGCCAAGGCTAGAGCTATGTGAGCTGGACCAGGGATCTGTAGCTTTTAAGACTGGGCCTTGCTGAACACGGGCATTAGACTCTGCCCTCTCTGCGGCAGTGTCTGAGGAACTCAGAAGAGCTAAATGGTAGCCTTTAGAGATGAAGGGGATATCCCACAAGGAAAAGGTTACTGGTTAACTGGGGTTGCAATATGGTGGAGGGTGGGAGGAGTTTCCCTTCCAAAAGCAAGACAGGAAGGGCGTGGGTGGAAGGTGGGGATGATCGGAGAACAGGCAAATATAGGAAGACCGAATCCAGAACTAACCAGGAGCAATTTATCTTCATCCTTTTGGAACACTGAAATTTCCAACTGAAGCTCTATCCCCGGTATTGCCTTTATATAAAAAGTCAGGCTGCAGGTGGGGGTGGGAGCGGGGGAATCCTCTTCCTCTCAAGTCTGAAGTTTGGACATTAATAAGTAAAGCTAAATCTGGGGCGAGAGCAAGCGCAGGCATTCAGTTGCTGGGATGGATTTCCTTGCTACTTCTGAGGGTGTGATTCTTTCTGCAATCTGCTACCAAATGCCATTTTCAAAGCCCTTTACTCTGGAAGTACCACTGGACTAGGGGCATCCCGCCAACACCAACCCCGTGGCCCAGTCAGCCTAAGAACCTTGCCTCCACACGTAGGGAGGACCCCAAGAAGGTGGTTTGAGGGCTATTTGCCCTCTATTTGTTGGGAGGCCGCTAACAAAGCCTTCATCGACTCCCTCCCGGATACAGTGAGAGAACAGAAAGCTGGGGAAAGGAGGATTAGAAAGAGGGATTAAGAAATCCAAGAAGGAAAAAAAAATCAAGAAACAAAAGGCAAAGGAAACCAAATATCCTTGATGGTCCAGTACCAGAAACTCAGAGCTCAAAATGACAGCACCCTGGGGGAAGAGATATCCATCTCCAGATTTGCTACACTTACTGGACTGAGAAGGCGGCTCTAGCTCTGCACATTTTGCTCACAGAAATGCAAATCTATACTGGGTAGATCAAAACACTCCAGAAATGTTACGGCTGCCTCACAAAATTGCTGCCTCATCCTGGGCCCTCCCTTCTCCCTGACCTGCTTCTATAGACTTTCTGGAGATGTAGGCTCCCTCAGGAGATGATTTCTAGTGGTAGCACTGCCCTTAACTTGATGTGAGTCTTTCTCTTCTCTGGGACTCAGTTGCCCTCTTTGTAAAACGGGGAAGTTAGCCCGGAGTAAGAATTCTTGACGGTTGTTTTGTGTGTCCAAGACCTTTTTGCCAATCTGATGAAATCCACGGACCTCTTCTTTTAAATGCACAAAACCAAATTCATGAAATTAAAAAGGAAGCCGATCATATTAAAATTCTAAAAATGAAAATCTATGTAGATATTTTCAACAAGACCATGAACCCCAAGTGAAGAGTCTTGAGACCAGATAGTACCTAAGGCTCCTTTTCTGGCCCTGGCACGGCGGCGCAACGCCTTCACTTCCGGTCTTCTAAGTCGGGGCGGCAGAGGAGTCAACCGCTGACCCGAACTTGACTCAAATATAATTGGGAAATGTTTGACAAAATAAATAAAAATACAGTATAACATAGATGATGTTAACATGGATTTCTAAGTCAATATCTGACCCACAGGGACTCTTAATATATGATTTAGCGTCCTCACCATTGGTCTAAAGTGTCTGGAGTTTAAATGGCTCTGAATAATTTACAATTCACTCCCTAAGGAACTATTAGAACCGTGGAATTCCAAAGGGTTGAGGGATTTTAGGGATTATCGAATTGAACACACACAATTTACGGAAGCAGAACTGTGACTTAGAGGTCGCTGAGGTCGCATCGTGCAGAAGTGGGACTTTGAAGCCCAGGGCTCACGACTTTAAGACCACGGCCTATTTTCCTTGGGAACCACATCATGCTGCTGCTCCACCTTGATTTTTTGCCATATGTGTGAGGAGGGAGCCTCTGGGAATGAGCCTGGAGGGGACGGGGGTCTACTTGGTAGGAGAAAAAACAAAAAAGTGCTCAGTGCTGAATCCCTACCAAAGCCACAGTGGAGGAGATTCGCTTCCAGCCCAGCAAATTATATATTCAATTGAACTAATCACACTAATTGACTAATCACATCCCAAGCACTAGAATATAAATGACCCTGAAATATTTCAATCGAGGACCCGGTCACCGGGCAGCACCCAGGGCTTGGATACCGAGATTCTTCTATGGGCACGGCCGACAAGAAATGTCCGCCTGGAGCGGCGAGCTATGAAAGGAAGTAAGGGGGAAGCAGAGGGTCCAGAATATGAGGAGACCCTCAAAAGTAAAAGTAGAAGCTTTGGGGAGGCTTGCAGCTCTGGTCAAATACAACAGAGCCAAAGAGGAAGGAGGTGTTTCCAGAAATCTTTCTGTATCTCAAATGTTTCTCTGTGTCTCTTTCCATCTCTATCTTATTGTCTCTGTATCTCTTTCTCTCTGTATGTCTCTCTCTCTCTCTCTCTCTCTCTCTCTCTCTCTCTCTCTCTCTCCTCTCTCTCTGTCTTTCTCTCTGTGTCACTGTCTCTCTGTCTCCCTTTCTGTCTCTGTGGATGTCTCTGTCTCTTCCTCTTTCTGTCTCTCTTGTCTGTCTGTCTCTCTCCCTCTTTCTGTCTCTCTCTCTATTTCTGCCTGCCTCTGTCTCTGTCTCTCCATCTCTCTCCCTCTCTTTCTCGTCCTCTGTCTCTCTGTGTCTTTCTTTATCTCCTCTTTCTGTCTCTCTGTCACTGTCTCTTTCTGTCTCTGTCACTGTCTCTGTGTCTCCCTTTCTGTCTCTCTCTGTGTCTCCCTCCCTCTTTTTCTGCCTCTGTCTCTCTGTTTCTGCCTGTCTCTGTCTCTCTGTTACTCTCTCTATGTCAGTGTCTCTCTCCCTCTTTTTCTGTCTCTGTCTCTCTCTGTCTCTCTATCACTGTCTCTGTCTCTGTGTCTCCCTTTCTGTCTCTGTCTCTCTGTGTGTCTCTCCCTCTCTTTCCGTCCTCTGTCTCTCTGTGTGTTTCTTTGTCTTCTCTTTCTGTCTCTCTGTCACTGTCTCTCTCTGTCTCTCTATCATTGTCTATCTCTGTCACTGGTTCTGTCTCTGTGTCACTGTCTCTCTCGCTGTCTATCTGTCTCTGTCCCTCTCGATGTTTCTCTGTCCCTACATAGACACACACTCACACACACATGAAAATGACTTGATTTGGCCTAGGATTCTAACATTCAGACCTGGAAGGGAGCTCAGAGATCTCCTAATGCCAGTTCTCATATTTTATCGTGTTCTAGACCCCTTGGCTGGCAGCTAGGTGGCCCATCAGATAGAGCACTGGGCCTGAAGTCAGGAAGACCCGAGTTCAAATTCGATCTCAGACACTTCCTAGCTATGTGACTCTTGGCAAGTCATTTTACCCTCCTGTTTGCCTCAGTTTCCTCATCTGTCAAATGAGTTGCATCAGGAAATAGCAAACCACTCCAGAATCTCTCAGACATGACTGAAAATGATTAAACACCAAAAGGATTCTTCTAGAGAACTCTGTCTAGAGAACTCTGTGAAATCTCTTCTCGGAATTGTGGTTTTAAATTCATCAAATGAAATGTATAAGATTACAAAAGAAAAAAAAACTACACTGAAATAGAAAAGTCATAGACCTCAGGTTAAGAATCCCTAGACTAATCTAACACTTCTCCCTTCATCTGAAAGGAAGAAGAGGGAGAAGGGACTCGTTCAGGGTCATACAGTAAACAGCAGAGTCCATTCAAGTATAGGCAGTGTGGCTTCAGTTCAGTGTTCAGAATGTTCAGTCACCATATCGTGCCTCATCGAATGGGAATGCTAACTTCGGCGGGCATGGGTGGACAATTCACGGGACTCTGGGAGCAGGGACACGGGGTCGTCATCAACCACGTTCAGAGCACGTCCCCGCTCCTTTGCTGTATGTCCATTAACTTCAAGTGGCCCTTGGAACTGACAGATTGAACTAAGACAGATAAGAACTAAGAAAGATTGAACTATCCCCGGGTCTGGGATAGCAGGGGCTTGTGGAAAGAAGCAGGAGAGGGAAAGAAAGCCTCCCCGTCCCCACTGAACGCAGTTCAACTTCCCAGGGAAATGATGCTGTTGATTTCGTACCGCCTGGGAATGGCTCTGAGAAGCTCCCTGCCTTGGAAATGACTTGTATGATAAGAGACTCGGAGCTCCCGATCTCACCTTAAGGCCGTTTCTCTTAAGTTAAGGGCACATGTACCCAGATACCGTCCATATACAGCGTGTTCAAGGTGGGCTAAGGGGAGAGATGGGAGCCACTGGAGAAGAGCACATATTCCTAAATACACACAGTATAATTCCATCTAGGTCCTTCTGGAGACTGCTTTCACAAAACAAATCCTCTCTCTGAAGGAAGTGGTCATCAAAAGCCAATGTGGGGCACTTGAGAACAAGATAGACCCGACCACCCTGTAGAGAGGCCTTCTCAATACTGAAGCCCCCAAACTTTCACTATTTCCTTTGAATGAGATTTCCCACAAACCCCACTTCCTGACTGCTCCTGGTCAGTAAGCCCGTCTTACTTTGGTGCCACATTCGATCCCCTTGAGCAAATTACGAGATCCATCCCTCAGCATCTCAGGCTCTGGGGGACAGTTACCTGGTTCCGTTGTCCCTGACTAATGAAGGCTGTCCCAGGCACTGTCATCAGGGCATGGTCAGGTGCATGAACTACCAGATGCTTCTTCTCACCTTGTGCCTTCTACTCAGGGCACGCCACCCCAAATGGAAAAAAGAAGGCATCCCTTCTACAGTTGATATTCCATGGTTCTATGACCTCTAAGGCCTTTTCTAGCTCTAATATATTAAGACCCATGGATTTCCTGAAAAGCCTGCCCCCCCCCCATTCCCCAAGATGCTTACCTCTTCCTTAGCAGTCGGATAACCGTGGGAAATGAAGTATTATGTAGCCCTGACCAATATGCAAGTAGCCCCGAGGCAGGTGAGATCTTCACCGGGTACAGAAGTGAGAAGGTCCTTGATGTCAAACCCTGCTTCAGGCACCCCGGCCCTGATCCCGTGTCCTGGACACCCACCTCACTATATCAGCACGTCTCCCGGACTTTCCCGCTGCCTGTTAAAATGGTAATGTTGGGGAGCAGCCTGGAGGAACACATCGTGGGAAAGGCGCAGGAGTTCACCAGGAAGATCTGAGGTCTGACCACTGCTGGGCGAAGCCACCGGGGAGGAGGCGCGGCCTGAGCCCCACCACGGGGACGGTTGTTGGCCACTGGGGTGGCCCAGGACCCCGAGTGAGCTTCCTGACCCACCCAGTAGGGCAAACAGGCAGAGAGCTGGATAGCTTTCTGCTCTCTGCTGGCTGGCTGTGAGGGAGGCTCCTCCCGCCCTCCTGGGAGCTCTCAGTAGGTAGACTTCACAGGAGCTAATCATGCCCAGCTTTTTGTCTGGGGAATCAAAGGCAGGGGAGGTAACTAATCTACACAAAGGGGCCACTCGCTCCGAGGAAACTAGGACCACTGCCTCTGTTTTGCTCCCTAGTGCTTACTGGGCCAGGAAAGGGGATGGGGTGGGCAAAAGAAACAGTTCACTTCCTTCTCCTTAGTGAAGAACCAAGAAGAAGAGACTGGAAATGGAAGAGTGGTCCACAATCCAGGAGCGCCACTCCTGCCAGGGAACAAGGAAAATGATGGGCATACTAGACGTGGTTCCTCCTTTTCTCCAGAGCTAAGGGAAACTATAGAAGTCATAGTTAGCCCCTGACCACACTCCCCCTCCCCATCTTGATTTCAGCCACATTCCCTAACCTTGTTTCTGGGACAATCTATAAAGAATGGGGGGGAGAGGGGGCGGGGAGAGGGAAGTTTTCTTTACCAGAACATTTTGCGAGAAGGCAATTATTTTAAAGGATTTTAGAATAAGGTCTGTCTTTTTTTTTTTTAATTTTATTTAATAATTACTTTATATTGACAATCCATGCCAGGGTAATTTTTTTACAACATTATCCCTTGCACTCGTTTCTGTTCCGATTTTTCCCCTCCCTCCCTCCACCTCCTCCCCTAGATGGCAAGCAGTTTTATATATGTTAGATATGTTGCAGTTTATCCTAGATACAATATATGTGTGCAGGACCGAACAGTTCTCTTGTTGCATAGGGAGAATTGGATTCAGAAGGTAAAAATAACCCGGGAAGAAAAACAAAAATGCAGATAGTTCACATTAGTTTCCCAGTGTTCTTTCTTTGGGTGTAGCTGCTTCTGTCCGTTATTTATCAATTGAAACTCAGTTAGGTCTCTTTGTCAAAGAAATCCACTTCCATCAGAACACATCCTCATACAATATCGTTGTCGAAGTGTATAACGATCTCCTGGTTCTGCTCATTTCACTCAGCATCAGTTCATGTAAGTCTCGCCAGTCCTCTCTGTATTCATCCCGCTGGTCATTCCTTACAGAGCAATAATATTCCATAACATTCATATGCCACAATTTACCCAGCCATTCTCCCATTGATGGGCATCCATTCATTTTCCAGTTTCTAGCCACTACAAACAGAGCTGCCACAAACATTTTGGCACATACAGGTCCCTTTCCCTTCTTTAGTATCTCTTTGGGGTATAAGCCCAATAGAAACACTGCTGGATCAAAGGGTATGCACAATTTGATAATTTTTTGGGCATAATTCCAGATCGCTCTCCAGAATGGCTGGATTCATTCACAACTCCACCAACAATGCATCAGTGTCCCAGTTTTCCCGCATCCCCTCCAACATTCATCATTATTTTTTCCTGTCATCTTAGCCAATCTGACAGGTGTGTAGTGGTATCTCAGAGTTGTCTTAATTTGCATTTCTCTGATCAATAATGATTCGGAACACTTTCCTATGAGTGGTAATGGTTTCAATTTCATCATCTGAAAATTGTCTGTTCATATCCTTTGACCATTTATCAATTGGAGAAATGAGGCCTTTATCAGAACCTTTAACTGTGAAGATGTTTTCCCAGTTTGTTGCTTCCCTTCTAATCTTGTTTGCGTTAGTTTTGTTTGTACAAAGCCTTTTTAATTTGATGTAATCAAAATTTTCTATTTTGTGATCAGTAATGGTCTCTAGTTCGTCTTTGGTCACAAATTTCTTTCTCCTCCACAAGTCTGAGAGATAAACTATCCTATGTTCCTCTAATTTATTTATAATCTCGTTCTTTATGCCTAGGTCATGGACCCATTTTGATCTTATCTTGGTATATGGTGTTAAGTGTGGGTCCATGCAGGTCTGTCTTAAAGAACCTACCTATCATCTGAGTTACTCTTCTTAACGGCATGGGGTTTGTGCTGAGGAAACTGAGTCATTGCAATGGGAGGGTAGAGGGACCATCAAAGGTCAGTTCCCGGAGAAAAGTGGCAGATTTGGGATGAAAAACAAGCCAGGAGTTTCTCCATTTCCTTCCTGAGGCATCAAAGTCCCAGACTGTCAGGAAGCAGGCAAGAGCTCAGTTCTTTTATTGTCCTAGAGTGTGGAGGACTTCAGTTGGCAACACTTGCTAGCGGACAACATTTCTGAGGAGCTAGCTAGCTTCTTCCCGTTCCTGTCTGACCCAGAAGGAACAGCTGTACCTCTGGCTCTCTTCAGCTGAAACTCATTGAGGTAATTCATGGATTTGAGAGGGAGTAAAGAAGGTAGCCTCCCTCCCAAGCTCCACCCGACTGGGTCTGCCTGCTCCCTCCTTGAGAGGGGAAGTGGCTGACTTGGCCCAGGATATTGGAAGACCTTAAAGACCTTAGGAAGGTCTTAAGGAAGACCTTAAAGAATAGGGAAGAGAAGCAGCTAGATGGAAGTCAGGAAGATCCGAGTTCAAATCCAGCCCCAGACACTTAATACTTACTAGCTGTATGATCCTGAGCAAGTCACTTAACCCCAATTGCCTCAAAAAAGGATAGGGAAGAAGCTATAGGAAAGCCCAGACAGTTGGCAAGTTCCTGCCTGTAGCTGGCCCAAATCACAGGAGTACTTTCTCTAGGGCCACGAAGCACCTGTTTGTTTGCCTGTGTTTGATTCCCAGCTAAATTGTTCCCCAGGGTGCATTGATGTTTCACAACATATTTTCAACTAGACTTTTCCTACACACACACACACACACACACACACACACACACACACACATGCACGCACGCACACACGCACGCACACACGCACATGCACACCATCACACACAGTCCAGGCGGCTTTCTCGGGAGACAAGGAGACAAGGGTCAGGTTTGGAACAGATGTATAAGCAGCAGCAACTCAAATCCCAAGGGAAGGGAAGGGAAGTTAAGCCAAGGGAGAAGCCAACTGACCAAAGGCCAATGGTCCTAATTTGGCTGCTTGCTACTGCCCTGGAGTGTTGGGTGATTTGGGGGATGGCCCAAGAGAGACCTACTAGCTGGATACACCAGCTCCTTCGGGTCCAGGAGCCTAAAGCTGCAACGAACCACCTTCTCTGCTGCATTGATCCAAAGGTTCCTCTTCATCAGAAGGGGCCAACATGCTAAATTCATGTGTGGAAAAGTGAGCTTACAGATTAAGCACATATTGATCGGAGACTGTTAACTAAAGTACATCAGGCCTATAGGCCCCAGTCACGTGATTTTAGGTAAGGCCTGGACTGCATTCCATTGTCCAAAGAAGGGATTATGGGCGGAAGCTGTAGATCACCTTGTCTACTGTGTTCCACTGACCAACTAAGGGAATAAAGGTTTATGTGACCGATCACTCCATATAGAGGGTGGGATTTTGGAGGTTCTTTGTCTGAAATGTATAAATATTGTGAACATTTTCAAGGGAGTGGCTTTCTCCTGCTGTGAATTTGGCTCCCAGACCACGATGGGGTCTGCTTCTCGAGATTCTGATAAATAATTCTGCTTTCTATGAGTGATCTCTGCAGGATGGGGTCTTTGGAGGAGATGGCTGTGTACCCTGGACAGGGACAGGCGCCCACAGAGCAGTTTTCTCCATGGTCTCTGGCTGGTGTGCAGCTGATGGGGTAGAGATCATTGCAGGAATATGGGTTGGTCTCCTAGTTCTCCAGAACACCAAGTTAGGGCCAGTTGGAAGCGAGAAATTTGCTACACAAAAATTTTCTTTATCAGAAAAGCTTTTTATTAAAGAGACACCAAGATGTTCTCTTAGTGGGCAGTAACAAAGGATTGCAAAGAGACATTTTCTAAGGGCTTACTTTATACAGGAACAAAACAACAGAAAGCCATTTAAGTTTTGCAACGACAAAGATAAACTTTCTTCCTGCTTCCAGAGGGTGTGGGACTATATCGTTTGTGTGTAAGAGTCTTTCTTCGGGGTTTTTCCCAGGGAATGTAAATCTACTTAAGTTGTTCTGGGCGAGGCTGTCGGTATTGTCCTCATCACAGCCTCCCTCCCTCTTAGACTACTACCCGGCTCAATAAGCTCTTGGAACAATTTGGGGGTCTTATTGGTGGGGTCTTGTTGAGTGCTGGACTGTGAAAGGCCCCAGTGGTAAAGAACTGCCGAGGGAGGCTTCCGTGAAACTGGTGAACTTCGTTTGGGAACTAAGTATGGGAAAGACACAGTCCAAGAATTTGTCAGGATGGTAGCTAGGTATAAAAGGAAAGATAATGTTGTGCCAAAGTTCCCTTTTTAATGTCGTGACCCAGTTTCTCCAATTGTCCTATTTAGTTATTCTGCCTTAGGTTATAACCTTTCCCTCTTAATGTTTGAGATAAAGGTTTTATATCTTTAGGTTATAGACATTCCTTCTTAATGTTTGACAAGATAAAGGTTTATCCATTTTAGATGTCATAGAATATCAGTAACCTCTCCCACTATTAGGTTATCCCCACCTAGGTGCCTCCCTCACTATGTCATTGTTCTTGTTATCCTATAAAAAAGCTTGCTGTCCCCGATACTCTGGGCTAGACTCTTAGAGATGATAGTCTCGTCCAGCCCTGAGATCAAACATGGATCAGTTGGTCCCAGTATTTCTCTCCATTTAATAAACTATTGAATTGGTCTCTAATCTCTTGTCTTGCTCAGTTTCTTCGGCATTACAATAAAAGGGAAAAATAGAGCCTGCATGTGTCTGTTTGCTTTGCATTTTGTGTGCTGTGTTAAAAAGTTAGCAAGCTCGTAAGGAATTTGAAAATTTAGAAAGTTGAGTTTGAATGGAACATCTAGGCATTCTCTGTGAAGGCAGAGAGATGCACTAAACAGGCTTGGAAGTTTACAGAAGCTCCCCCTGGATTCTGGGAGGGAATTCAAGGTGAAACAAACTTCTCCAGGGGGAATCCTGGGAAAAGCCCCTAGTCTATTTTGTTGATTTAAAAGCTCTGTTAAGTTTTAAGAACAATGATTAAGAAATTTGGGGATTGGTTATTTGACAATTTGCTTGTGATTTTAAACTTTTTAACCTCATGTACTAATTTGTAAGTAAGGAAAAACTGGGCTGAAGAGTTTTTCAGAGCCTGCTAGAGTAAAGAGCAATAACATTCAAGCTTAGCCTGGCCTGGGCAATAAAAAGCTCTGGAGATAAGATGCTAATTGCTGTGAGTAGGAATGTGGCGAAAATGAAAAAAAAAAAAAAAAAAAAAAAAAAAAAAAAAAAAAGAAAAAACTTTTAAAAACAGCTGTACTTAGTTTGATTCAGTATGTTACCTTCTGAAACATATTGGGTCATTTGTTAACATTGTAAGTTATGCTTTATGGAGTTATCTAGCTATTCACTGTATTGTGAATCTTAAAAGTTCTGAAGGGAACTGGAGAGGGGAATGCAGGAGATTTATGAAGGATTGATTTGTAGGAGCAAATTGAGAGCTTGAATGATATCAAGAAGGAATCCGTTGGAAAAAGAAAGGAAATAAACTGATTGCCTAAATCTTGAGAAGGATTCCCGTGTAGGAAACTGAGTGGAGAAATAGGAGGGAATCCTTTGTGTAAGAGTGCAGAAGTCGGGGAAGGGTGGCCACATGGAATCTTCTCCTCCATGCCCCCCATCAGGTGCATTCCAGTCATTTCCTGTGGTGGCTTGGTTAATTGACTGAATATTTGTTTCTTTGAAACATAATGGTTTTCTTGTTTAAGGAATATGATCATAAATGCGATCTATAGTTTGAAAGGGTTATTTCATAAAGTTTAATTGGTGTTTTTAAGAACTTTTCAGATTCTCTTATGTGAAAATAGGAAGTTTTAATTAACTGTATTGATGCCAATTATTTAAAGGGACTCCAAGGATAATAGTTTTTGCCTTCGTCCTTTTGAAAATGGTTTTGTTATGAACAATATGTAGTTGGGGATTTTTCTGTATATTGAGTATTTTAAAAGTAAAATGATTGGTATAATATTCAACTTATGAAACATCTACTTGGGTATGTAAGAATTGTGTGAACATTCTGGGATAAATTTCTTACTGTTAAAAGTCTTACAATGTGTAGATGATCATCTTGTGGCAGGGAGGAAAAAGAGTGACATTGTCCAAGTCACTATCCGTTTGTTAAATTTGTTAAAGGAGCACGGGGACTGAGAATTTCTTAAGACAAATTGCAATTTGTGAAATGTGAGGTAAAATATTTAGGTCACTGTATAAGTGAAGGAAAAAAGAAATAGATCCTATAAATTACTTGGAGGAAAGAATGGAAACAGTAAAGGAAAGAGATTGGCACACAGGGCATTGGTCACTGAAATGTTGACTAATCTTATGTTACCTAAGAACATTGCAGTGATTCACGTGCAGGGGCACCAAAGAGGAGATTCATTTGAGACGAGGGGAAACTGCTTTGCGGATGAGGAGGCGAAATGGGCTGGAGGAGAGGAATCTGTAAGCACGGAGGAGATGATGGTGCTAGTTCTGGCATTTCTGCCTCAAATGCCTCCACCTTCCCTTACCCCAGAAGAGAAGCAGGAAATCTAAAGCCTTGGCACTCAGGAGGATAAAGAGGGGCACTGGCTCCTCCCTGACGGCAGAGAGGTGCTGACCACAGCAAGTATGGGACATGTGCTCCAACATTTACATCAGGGCAGTCCTTGGGGTGTCCAAGACCTGTGTGACATGGAGCTGACTAAGTTTGTGGCACTGAGCTTGTACACACTAGCAGATAACTGGTCAGTGGGTGTCTTGTTTGTCAAAGGATGAATAGGGCGGCCCAATGACAAGCCCAAAAAGGAGGAAGGCCCCCTGGTATCAGGCCTTTCCAAAGCATCAGGTGCCATCAGTGCTGCCATCAGTGGGGCGTCTCAGATACCTGTTGGTTTTAGTGGACCATCTGACCTCATGGGGAGGCCTTTCCCCTTGCCCGGGCAACTGCCTCAGCAGTTGTAAAAGTTCTCCTTGAACATATCATTCCGGGTTATGGGTTGGTGGAGCAGGTAGATTCAGACCAAGGCACCCATTTCACAGCTAAGATCCTCCTATCTGTGGCCCAAGCTCTAAAAATATCATGGGTCTTACATATCCCATGACCTCCGCCCTCATCAGGTAAAGTGGAAAGGATGGATAAGGAAATTAAACAGCAACTGACTAAATTGGCTGAGACACAATTGTCCTGGACCAAGTGCCTTCCCCTTGCCTTATTAAGAATAGAACAAAACCCCAAAGGGAGGTGGGATTATCACCTTATGAATTATTGTATGGTCTCCCTTATCCAAAAGGGATTCAAAATTCTTCCTTGGATCCAGTATTTGAGATCAAGGATTTGTTTTCAAAGAAATATGTTCTGTCTTTACTGTAACATCTGAAAACTTCACAACTAAAAGGGCTTATTGCTCAGACTCCTCCCTTAGGATTCCCAGTCAAGTTTTAGCTTGGAGACCGGGTCCTGGTTTGGACGTGGAAGGAGGACAAGCTGACCCTGAGCTGAGAAGGACCGTTCCGGATCCTGTTGACTTCAGATACGGTGATATACACCAAAGAGAGAGGTTGGACATATCACACTCGAGTCATAGGTCCCGTAGATACGCCAAAGAAGTAGGCAGTAGAGACTGATCCAGGAACATTGAAAGTGTGGCTGAAATTACAGGAAACTTAGCAAAGACTGATGAATTGTGCATGTAAAATCTTTTTGACTTGTCTCATTTGGGGAACTCTCTTGGGACTTTTCTTGTTTGTATTAGGTATTACATTTTGTTGAACTGTATTGTTAGGATTAGGGATATTATATACTATCAGGAAGAATGGGGTGTGAACCAAACCCAAAGGGTTGGAGACTGTGCCTTGTATATGCATGTATGATGTTATGTGGGTACATCTTTTGTACTGGTACCTCGAGAGCCAGTGGGGTATGAAAATACCTTTCAAACCCTGATCCAAACAATAGCCACTAGCTTTAGATTGACTGACTGTTGCATATGTTGGGGGCCTGATCAACTTACACAATGGCCCTGGGTTCCTGTTTCCCTTGTCTCCGGCCTGAATCTCGAGCAACAGGTCAGTGATACACAACGGAACAGGTTTCTGGGCAGCAGAAGAAAAGCATCACTGGACCCTGACCAGTACAGTTTTAGGGAGATATTGCCTGAATCAGACTGGTACAGGGCCACGGATGGGAGAAAGTGAATGTACATGGACATTTACTCGAAGACCAGAGAAGTGAGCTGTCATAGCCTGCAGTACGTATGTGAATAGATGGCATCAAACCAGTATAACTTGTTATGACAGATCAGTGGTTCGCTGTATCCGATGTTCCAATAGAAGTGAGGGGTGTGCGAGGAAAATGCCACCTGCCTGTTTAATCCCTGACCCAGAGGGACCCCAAATATGGACATGTATAACCTTGAAGAGCACAGCACCGGATTCAACTTACATTTCGATGGAATGGAAGTGGGAAAATAGAGAAGGCACTGTCAGGAAAATGTTTAATAATTTCTGGAGCCGTCAGGATCTAACTGGGGAAAATGGTCGCACCTGCCAGTGGGTAGTTGAAAGTCATCTTTGGAGATGTAATTCTAATACGGGAGGAGGCCCTTAGGTCCCTGGGATGTCAGGTATTTTCCACCTTCAAGTGGACCCGTTATATTTTGGTATGAAAATAATCCTGCCCTGAAGGGGCATTATTGGATCTGTGGTGAGGGGGCTTATACCCATTTACCCAAAAACTGAACTGAGCTTTGTTATATAGGTATAATTAGAGCTAAATTTTTCCTTCTCCCATCAAGCATTGGCAGGCAATTGGGGATATGGTTATATGAAGATTTGGAAAGGGAAACACGAAGTTCCGACCGCTCCCTAACCTACATTGATACTTCTTTGACCCAGACAAATGATGCCAATGGGTGGGAGATGCCCGGCCTCCGGAGAGAATTATAAAAGAGTACGGACCGGCAACATGGGCCCAGGATGGTAGTTGGGGGCACCGAACGCTGATATATGTGTTAAATCGGTTGATTAGGCTACAGGCAGTCCTAGAGGTAATAACCAACCAAACCGCTCAAGCCTTAGACTTACTGGCTGATCAGGCAACTCAGACAAGGGAAGCAGTGTTACAACATCGGCCAGTCCTAGACTATTTGCTAGCAGAGGAAGGAGAGTCTGTGGGAAACTGAATTTGTCTACCTGCTGTATGCAGATTGATGATAATGGGCAAATTGTTAAGGAAATCAAGAACATCCGTAAGGTTGCACATGTACCCGTGGAGGTTTGGAAATCTCCCTTTACAAATGGCTGGTGGTCATGGTTCAGTGGGGGCTGGTGGAAACAGCTCTTATGGTACAGACATTACAATCAATGGTATTATTCTGTTGCCACTATGTTTATCCTGTATAATTACATTGGTAACAAAAAATAGTTCGGAGGTCACTGTCAAGAATCTTACAGAAGATGCCATTAAAATGATGATTTTACAGAAGGAGGGATGGAAAGCGGTAGCAGGGGATGATCCTGATGAAGCGATTAACAAGCAATGTGTAGACATGTTCATTGGATTTAATTGCAATGTTAGCTCTTCATGAGGAAATATATATACATATATATTTATGAATAACGAGGGATTGTGTGAAGAACTTACAGATTAAGCACATATTGATCGGAGACTGTTAACTAAAGTAGATCAGACCTATAGGCCCCAGTCATGTGATTTTAGGTAAGGCCTGGACTGCATTCCATTGTCCAAAGAAGGGATTATGGGCGGAAGCTGTAGATCACCTTGTCTACTGTGTTCCACTGACTAACTAAGGGAATAAAGGTTTATGTGACCAATCACACCATATAGAGGGTGGGATTTTGGAGGTTCTTTGTCTGAAATGTATAAATATTGTGAACATTTTCAAGAGAGTGGCCCTCTCCTGCTGTGAATTTGGCTCCCAGACCGGGATGGGATCTGCTTCTCGAGATTCTAATAAATCATTCTGGTTCTATGAGTGATCTCTGTAGTAGTCAATTTGGGTAGGTCTTTTTGTCCCAAACATTCATATCCCCGAACAATCATTCAGAAGAGCAGTCGGAGGGGCTGTTACCGCAATGCTCTGAGAGGCAATGTTTGCTTAGGTCGCTTGTGGTGGTCTTACCCTATTCCTCCCCCAAACACGACAAGGTATCATCTCCCCTCTGACCCCCTTGAACACCATCACTACCCACAATAAGACCAGTATAATTTGTGCCTTGAAATTATTTTAAAGGTAGCTTTTTCCATGGAAATTCTAGAGATCAAAGGATCAATCTATGTTTGCTAATACAGTTTACAAGAACACTTCCCCAGTAGTCTTCCACCATTCATGCCCTCTAGGCATTCTGAGGGGCCAACTGCTTTATCTTCTCATCCAGAGCCATGTGTTAATAACACAGGCTGAGAGCAGGGCAGAATAGAGAATGAACTCCTTCTGACGCCAACCGGTACACTTTGCCTCCAGGGCCTGCAGTCTCCCAGAGATCTTATGAAGCTGCAAAGAGAGAGAGAGAGAGTGAGTGAGAGAGAGACAGAGACAGACAGACAGATATCACAGAGGGGTCAGTCAGGCCTGAAGCTGGGAGCTGCTGAGGCGGAGGGAGAAGGCCTGGGGAAGATCCCAATGGGGCTTCCGTGGCCAAAGGCTGACAAATTAATAATCAAATCACCATGACGCAGGGGAAGTTGAAAGGAGACACTTGGGCACACAAAGGAAAAATGCATGTGAGCAGATACCAACAGAAAGCAGATCCCCTCTGGAGAGGGAGGAGGGGGATTCTTCCCAAGAACTTCTGGAAAACTCTGACTTCTTCAAGACTTAGCACTAGAGTTCCTAGGCATGCCACAGGCTATCAGAAACTTGAGGAAACTGAGCCAACTTCCCTAAACCAGTCAGGCAGATCACGGTGAGGTCTGCTTTTGCCCCACCCCACCCTCACTCTTCCACTCCTAGTAGCTCCCTAAATACCTAGCGACAGGAATTTTGGAACTCAAAGCAGCTAAAGGAGATTCAAATGTCATTGGCAAATATTTAACAAAATCAATGCAAAAACAATAGAACAGAGAGAACATTTTTTCAAATGAAGTCGTGTGGCCACAGGGGATCCTTGTGGAAGGGATTAATGACCCCAGTCTCTATTTGAGTTGAATATCACTGGTCTTGTTCAAGGCCCTCACTTTATAAATAGGGAAACTGAGATCCAGAGAGGGAAAGTCATTTGCCCAGGTCAACAGATTAGTAATAGGCAGTACAGCTAAATTGTGACCCCAGGGCCTCTGACTCCAAACCCAGTATTCTTCTCACTCTAGCACATCACTTGTCCCAGTCAAAAAAGATTGTTTTTGTTATGTTGAATGATCTCAGCTTCTTTCTCAGGGAGCTATGGGAAGTAGATTTCAGGGAAATATAAGGAAGAACTTCCTAAAAATTAGAACTGTGCAACAATAGCCTAGGCTGTTTCTTGAGATGGTGAGTTTTCCATCTTTGGCAATCTTCAAGTGGAAAGGACTTAGAATGGTTGAGAGAGAGTTTTATTGTATGGAAGGATAGCTTAGGTCCCAGCTTCTTAAACTGTGCTACGAGACCGCATGTGGTGTCTTTTACCTGAATGGGGGGGGGGGCGTGAAATCATGATTTATATTAGCAAATGTTAGATTTGTGTATCTATTTTATACACGTGTATACCCTGGGTGGCATAAAAATTTCACAGGAGAAAAGGAGTCTTGAGTGGAGAAAGTTTAAGAAGCTCTGGTCTAAGTGACCCCTGAGATCCCTGAACTTTCAGTGCTCTGTGTGTCTCATGAGGGGCTCCAGACTCCCCTTCCTGTGGTCACGAGTCCAATACGAAGCAGTAGGTCCAAACTGAGGCTATAGTAGCTTGATTTCCTCAAGGATCTCACCTGCTTTTTCATGGCGGTGATCTCCATCCCACTCATGTCCTCTAGGGCACCCTCAACGGCCAATCCTCTATCACGGGAACTGAGGAAATGACATAAAGACAAGATTGTGTAACTTTTCTCGGAACACAAATAGTTCTGTGTGGGTGCAGGCCAAATCTAGTTGCACCAAGCCAGGTGGCAGTGGGGAAAGGGGCTCACTTCTGCAGCCCCGCTACAATTTACCAACTCAGCACACACTTCCTCAGTCAGTATGTACTCATCAACAGAGAGGCGCCAGTTGTCATAAAAGCTATTGGTTTCTGGGCTTAGACTTCAGTCCGTGCTCGCTTTTATTGCTGTGGAGAACCTACCCATTACTGAGATCATACCCGGAACATGCAAGCGATGGCCTCTGCCAGGAGGGATATGGGAACTGAAAGGGTGATTAGAATGCTTCCAGGAGCCCAGCTCATCACTAGGCCAGAAGCCCCCAGGTATGAAGAGTGAGTAACTCTTTCAGGCCAGGAAGTCAATCAGTACTGTGCTGATACAGGGCTTGGAATCATCCATGAGGATTTCACTCCTCCTCTGAGCAACACTTCTGTCAGGGAAGGGATTGGATGTTAGGCAGACTCTGATCCGTTCACATCCTTTTGTCCGCCTCCCTCCCCTTACTGAACATGCGCGACTAGCCTGGGCACTCTTGTTTATAATCCTAGATGGCAATATCTACCCATCCCAGCAATCTCCGCTGATACAAATGCTGATACAAACCTTGAATCTTCTGCAGGGATACCTGGCGAGCCCTGTTGGGCCTTTCATTGCTGAAAGGAATGCTTGGAAGGGAATCCATCATTGCAAGTAGATATGTTGACTTCCTGAACTAGAGGGCCCGGAACTTCCATTATTGCTCTATGACCCCCTTGGCTTAAAGATGCTGTCTCTTCAGAAGCCTACTGAACAAGGCCCCGCTACACCTTAACTCTGACCCCTCCCCAGGGAGGAAAGGGCTTGCTTGGGACATAGATGAGTCCTAGAGAGCCTCAAGGAGCCCTCTGCATAGGGTCAAAGAAGAAGGCATCAGATGAGAACAGAGGAGCGGGGGAGGGGGGGAGCAGAGACCTTATATAGAGCGTTTTAGAATCACACCAACCAAGGCAGGAATTTGCTAAAGACAAAATGCAAAGTTCATGGTGGGTGCGGATTTGAGCAGGGCTCCAGTCTCTGAAATGCACAGAGCCATTGGCAGTCATAACACGCGTGGTGTTCCAAAAGTCTTACTGAAGTCTGAAGCTTTAATAGTTGTATGTAATAGATCTATTCATTCTATTCTATTAATTCTTATAGTGTTATATTTATCTTAATTAATGTTTAATGACCACATTTATTATCTTAATATAGAATAATGTTTGTTCTATATTAAAATAATTAACATTAATCATCTTAATGTGGAATAATAGTTATTTATATTTTCTATATTCTACATATTCTATGCGATAGCTATTAAAGCTTAAGACTTTTGGAACACCCCACATGGGCATATCTAGGGGCATACCATTATCATTACTCCTAGGGCGTGAAGGAGTAGAAAACGACCTAATGAATGAGTGGGAAAACACCTGGAAAAGTCACAAGTACTGTGGTTTCTACTACTGTCTGGTGCAACTTAAAAATTCATGTTCCTTTAACCAAAATATATGAACTTTTCTATGTAAATGAGTAGTATCCCCCCGAGAGGCTACACAGTGGTCTGATGATGCCCCGACTACGCCAGGAATCTCTTTGGGAACTGTCACCTTCAAAGCCAGTGTAGGAGGGACCCAGATGAAAATCTCCCCCACCACTTCTGACCCAACACTTGGGACCTGAAACCAAATGCTCCAGTGGGCTTGCCCATCTGAATCACCACACTTGCCTCTGAACATGTTTTGATTGGTCACTTTTAGGGGACAGAGATGACCTGCTTCCCACACACTGAGTATGGCCAAAAAATCGTTCCTAAGGAGCTATCAGGGCCCCCTGGGGAGTGAAAATCGGGAGCCTCCTTGACACCAATGAAGCCCTAATGAGGGGACACCACTCAATGCATGCCACTGCATAGGATCTGATATACTTGGTCTTAACAATCAGCCTCTTTACCTGAGGGCCACGCCTCTGATTAAGCGATGGTTTCTAAGGTGAGCATTTCCCACGCAGGTCCAGTTACCCAGAGGGCGGGAAGAAGGGTTTACTGGTGGAACCAGTGCAGTCTTGCCGACTTGACGATTCTTGCATTGTTGTAAGACCCTCCCCCCTGCCAAAGGAACACTAAAATGCACCTCCTGGCAAGAAAGCAGGACCCTGCATCCCAGCAGGGTCTGTCTGGACCCTCACCTACCCCGTAGGACACTGCGGGGCTAGGTAAGGAATAGACCAGCACTGAGATAGGAACTAGCACACAAAATGGGGCCTTGGGCCTCTTTTCATCCAGCTGCTATTAGGAGGTGAGATGAGAAGTCTCAAAGGGGGTTTCTCCGCCCCTCTCGATTCCATAGTCATCAATGTGGGCAAGGAAACCAACCCAAGCAGAAATGGTTGACTTCAGGGAGCTGGGCTCAAGGGCCGGGAGCTATTGCTGTTAGCAAGCAGAAAGCTTGTTAGTGACATTTTAAGGGACCCAGACTGCTCATAGTTCTATAAGCAATCTCTGAGCCTACTTGGGCTTAAAGGAAAACATTCTTTTGTTCCTCCTCTCCATCTTCCTGAATTCTCAAGACTGAGGAGTGATCCTAGTTGGTCAAGAAGTAACAGGTAACAGGAAGGTGGCAGAGGATGCTAAAGTTAAAGAAACTCCAGGTTCCAGGCCCCTGCTGGATTGGAGCACATGGTCCTGTGGCCTACCTCAAATAGAATGGTGGATACAGGCCGCAGCCATGCACAAAGCACACGGACACACATGTATGTGTGTTGAGTGTCAGCCAGAAATAACTAAGGGCCCAGGTCACCTGGGCTGCCCAAGGGGCTAGGAGATCCTCTGAAGACGGTGACAGAGCAAGAGCCCCAGGAACCACACTGTCTGGAAGACATTGTACAGGGAACAGCTCCTGTCTCCCTGCGTGAAGGCAGGGAAGGATTCCCTCTTGTCTCTGACCTGTAGAACACACACACATACACACATACATGCACAAATACACAAATTGAAATTATTTTTCCAGAGGTACAAGGGAAGTTCACTCATTCTCTCTCTCTCTCTCTCTCTCTCTCTCTCTCTCTCTCTCTCTCTCCAATCTTTGTCTCTGTCACTGTCCACTGTCTCTCTCTGTCTCTGTCACTGTCCGCTGTCTCTCTTTCTGTCTGTCTCTTGCTCTCACTCTTGCTCGCTCTCGCTCGCTCTCGCTCTCACTCATTCTTTCTCTCCCCTTCCCCTGGCAGAATCGGATGCCAGGGCTGGGCCAGTGAAGTGTGGGCAGCAGAGGTCTCTCTACTGGCCACAATCCTACCACCCTCAGCGTGGCTGCTCCAGGTTCCTCAGAGGCAGGATCAGGCCCAGCCGGGGCCAACTTCCAGGAATGATAGGTTTAGCAGAGCTGGCCTTTGTGACGAGGAAAGCAAAACTCAGGGATAAGAAGAAAACAGCACAATAAAGCCAATGGAGCAGACTTAGAGACCAGCTGTAAGAAAACCTCCCAGTGTGGGCACCAGAACAGGAGTGGAGATAAAGAAAACCCTTTGGAAGCCAGGAGAATTGTATGCAGTGCTGATGGGAAAAGATGCTTCCTCATGGACTCTTTCATTGGAGCTCAGCTAGATTGATGCCCCTCCTCCTCCACCTCCACCCAATGAAATATTTGTAAAGCATTTCACACTGCTCCTGGCACATAGTAGGTGCTATATGCAGGCTGATTCACTTCCCTCCCTTCCTTCCCTCCATTCTACAAATGAAGAAACTGACCGTGGGAGAGATTACAGGATCATAAAGCTAAAGACAATATAGCTTAGACTCTTATGTCCTGACCTGCATCCCCCTAGTCCTTCCGCCACCACATTATGAACAATTCCTACCTGACCGGAAGATACATAGCCAAGGATTAGAAGGAACACTCCATTAGCCCTTGGGTCCACAAGCCTAAAATCCAAGGATGCTTCAGATCACCTGAGAGGCAAGCACAAAAGGGGACCCCTACTATCCTGACTCTGGGGTGGAGAGGGGAAGTCTTCATTCCCAGCCTCAGGGAAGTAAGGGCAGCTGAAACACAACTTACTATTCTCAGAGAATCTTGAAGCAAGTACCCGCTACCTTCTCCTTCAGAATGGTGCCTCAGCTGAATAGCCGCACAGTGGAGCAACTGCCTGGCTTCAGGTAGGCGAATCTGAAACAATCTCAAACAGTCCTGTCCGGAAATGGGGTATGGCCTAGATAAACTCCCAAGGTTCCCCCAACCCAGCTTTGGGATTACAGGAATTTGATCCCATCACCCCCTGAGAGAGAACTAAAGATGGACATTGTTGTCTCCCTGAGTTAATTCTAATTAGAACAGTAACTATGTAACAAAGGGGAGGTCCTGTGATTTCAGCACATCAGAAACTCCTGCCTCACCAGGCCTGGTCCAGATAGAACCCGGAAGCAGTGACAGGTCACAAGCCACAGAATGAGCTCTCTCAGCACCACTGTCACACAATCGTGGCTCAAAGCCCAAATTCCGCAAGTCTTGCAAAAGGGCGTAAGCCCCAGTGTCCTGCTGAAACACCAATGGGAGAGGGAACAGGGAGGTTTTTGTATGGGGCTGGGGTAGGGAGGAAGGAGGGAGTGACTGGGAAAAAGAGGCCCCTTTTCCACTAACAGGAACTAGAGTGACATGTCTCCCTGTGAGTAGTAACACACACACACACACACACACACACACACACACACACAAAATGCACTAGTCAATGAAAAGGCAGTGGCCATTGACACAATTTATTTCCTGCTTGGTTTCTCATGAATATTGAGTTTGGGGCTAAGAGATGATCAGCCTGGAATGGAATATCCACACAGCCGAAAGTTTAAGCACAATTGTTTTTTATGTTGTAGGATGAAATTCACAAATGAAAAAAAGTCAGTCCCTTTCAGACACTGGGGCAGAAGTTTGTTCAAACTTCTTTGCTTGTCATTCAAGTTTCTCCAGATTCAAGGGGCTCCCCCCAACCTTTCTAGCCTTATGTCACACTTCTCTGCTCCCATATTCCCTACCCTCCAGGCAGGCTGAGCATCTACCCTCTCCACAATCTTCCTCTGATTCTCATTGTGTTTTCCAAATTTCACTCTTGAGAGCACCTGCTCCTGCCAGGCCTGACTTCCCCTATGGAATTTTAGGTCAGGGAACCGACTTTCCTTTCTTGGGAAATCCATTCCGGACAACTTAAAACCCACTTTCTTCTCCTTTATCGCTAAGTCTACCATGAAGCAGCCCCTTCCCTCAAAGGTTCTCACCATTTCCATACCAACGACCACTTCAGCTTTAGTCAAAATCAGGTCCCAGAGAGTAGTCTCCTCGTTAACTTCTCCCACTTTTGAAAGAAGAATTTGAGACAGAAGGACAGGAATTAGAGAGGAGCTGCTGTGAGCTGGGTGCAGGGAGCATTCTGGCATATGGAGAAACCCCTATCACTTAGGTTTCACCTTCCCCAGCCTCCCCAATTCCAGCTCCTCTCATAATTCCACCTTTCTGCCACCAAGTCTGCAGGAGAGGCTTCACCTAAATGTCTTCATTAACAATCCCACTCTAGCTCCTCCTAGAAACATGTATTTGGGGACTGTGTAGTGCCACGCCATCATGTGAATATATCTTATCTTTATGTATATTGTACATTATATGTATATTAGGCATGTGTCTATAGCTAGATATTTCCACTGTCTGTCCATCTGTCTCTGTCTCTGTCTCTCTCTCTCTGTCTCTCTCTCTCTCTCTCTCTCTCTCTCACACACACACACACACACACATATGTATACTGACACACACAACTACCACCCAATTTCCCACATATATGTGTGGGTATAAGTATATGTGTCATTTACACATATTGCATATGATACACATACTTACATACCATTTCCACCCAGATATGTATGTATGTATCTATACATCCATATATGCATATGTTCATGCCAGTGCATTTCCTCCATATATATATGTATTATGCATATGTCTATGTAGAATCAGCGTGTATATGTTCATATACAGTGACACTGCCTCACCCAAATATATGTGTGTGCATATACATATGTATAGACATTTATTTATATAATACTCTAGCTTCAGAATAAAGCTTTGGATTTGGAGTCAAGAAGACGTGGGTTATGTGTGTATATACCCTGACTTTGCCCATATATTTGTAAACATATATATGAGTTCACTCTACCTTCCTCATATTTGTATTATGCATGTGTGTATATGTACACAATGCTATTCTATCTCTATACTATCTACAAATGGTAGTCCAACCCCAATATGTGTATAGGACCACGTGTAGATATATATGTATGTGTATATACAATGCTACTTGATCTCCCTCTTATATGTGTGTATGTGATGCCTCTATATATACACACACAATGTCATCTTCCTTATATGTGTGTCTGTGTATAGATATATATACTTATTTCTACATATATATATATATATACTAGAGTCCATTTCACTTATTTATATATGCATATATAATACTACTCTATGCTTCCAATATGTTTCTAAATATATACATGCCTATGTGTATGTGTCTGTATATACATATATAATACATATTCACAGAATGACAGTCCAGCTCCCCCATATATATTTGTGTGCATGTGTATATAATGTGACTTTATATCCGCTTCACTTGTGTGTGTCTGCATATAACCACAATGCCACTTTTTCCCTCATATATGTGTATGTATGTGTGTGCATACAATGCCCCTCTATCTCTCCCGTATCTATTTTAGGTACATCTCTGTGTGTATATACACGATGTCAATCTATCTTCCCCATATATGCATATCTATGTGCATATATAATGACAGTCTATCTCCACATGTATGTGTGCATATATGTAGATAGGTAGATAATGGTACTATCTTCCCCGCGTATGTGTATATGTACACATATACATATACATATACACACAATGCTATTTATCTTCTCCCCGTGAGATCTATGAATATACATGTCAGTTATGCATGGATATATACAATACCAGTCCATCTTCCCCGTTACCAATTTTATGTAAATATGTGTGCATACAATACACTCTATCTTCTCCATCTCTATTTTCATATATATATGTGTGTATAATGCCAATCCATGATAACCTTTGTCTCTCCAGTTCTATTTTAGGTATATGTCTATTGTGTATCCCTATACATGAGACAGCACAGTGAATAGAGTGCTGGGCCCAAATTCAGGAGTACTCACCTTTTGGGGTTCAAATGTGCTCCCAGATCCCAGCCCACCGGGCCTCAATCATGCTGAAGTGGTCAATGCATGAGGCCCTACATGGCAGTCACCGTCGCAATCTCTCCTACGTGCACTCTGGCGCAGACACCGAAGGCCGCGAGTTTTATCACTTGGGCATCTTTCTCCTTTGCTCATGCTATTTCCTCCCCCCCCCCCACCTGATTCCCTGGCTGTTGAATCCCTACCCAACTCCAGTCCCTCCAGCTAGTAACAGCCTCCAATTTTTCCCAAACTTCACACCACACTTTTCTTACACTTCAGGCCTGAGCTTACAATGATAATTAAAACTGCTTAGCACAGTGCCTTGGACACTGGTACACAGTAAGCATTTAATCAATGTTCATTGGGCTACTTGACATTTTTCAAACTGTTTTGCAGCCTCACGACAACTTATCGAGGCATTATTAAATAAATAAAAATTATTTAAATTTTTATCCACATTTTAGATTCAGAGAGGTGGTCACTTTTCCATGGTCACCAAGCAAACAATTATCAGAGAGAACTTTTTAACCCACGTCTTCTTGACTCCAAATCCAAAGCTTTATTCATGCAGCCATACTATCACCAAAGTATTATTTTATAGCTTATCGTTATCTTTTTTGAAACTTGTTATCTTTCTGAATGGGTCATCAATCCATCAAATTTGCTAAGTACCTACTATGTGCCAGACATTGAGCTGAGGGCTGGGGATACAAAGAAAAAAGGCAAACAAACAAACAAAAAAACCAGTCCCAGTCCTCAAGAAGCTTACAATCTAATGTGGGGGAAGGGAAGGAAGAGAAGACAAGCAAACAAGTATATACAGTGCACAAGATAAATGAGAAATAATGAACACTGGAAAGGCACTGGAATAAGAGGGGTTGGAAAGACTTCCAGTAGGAGATGAGATTTTAGCTGGGCCTTAAAATAATCCAAGAAGAGTATCCCAAGCATGAGGGACAGCCAAATAAAATATCTAGGGCAGAAGGGAGTGTCTTGTTCATAGAACAGCCAGGAGATCAGTGGCACCACATTGAAGAGTCATGCAAGGAATAGCAAGAAAGACTAGCAAGGTTGGAAGAGGTTAGGTCATGTCCCCCTATCAACTGAAAGCTTTTTAAAGACAGGTAGTATATCTCCTCGAATCTGTACTTTGTGCTATACAAAGTAGATGCTCATTAAATGTTTGCTGAATTAAGAACACTCCTTGGTATTTAATTTAGGATCACGGCAAGACAAACTTGGAGCTTCAGCCTCCAACCTCCTATACCTGGGCTCCATCAACCTCAGTGGCAATGGTAGTAAGCCCAAAACATGTCAAAATCCAGGTGGGCAGCAGGAGCCTACCCAGAGTACCTCATTGCCTTCAAGGACCAAAACAGAAATAATAGTTGGAAAAATATCAAATCAAAAAATAACTGTTCAGGTACTTGAAAAGAGAATTATGGGGATGGAGTGTTTGTCACAGAACACTAGATGAAACGTTCTGAACAACTCTCTCATAGATGGTTAGCTACTCTCTCAATTCATGATGGTGGGAATTAGCTCAGGACACCTGGAGAATCTAACTCCTTAAAGGTTACTACACCCAAAAAGAATTGTACTAATGTATTCATCGCCTTCCTTATGTGCAACCACCAGGGATATCTTCCACGCATGGTAAACTCCCCGAGAGTAGAGTTGCACTATACAAACTTTAGCTGCTATTGTTATTGCTACTCCTCTATGTGATTCTACTCACTTCCCAGGAAAGCAGGTACACCATTCTCAAAAAAATCACGTGCCAGCTCTTGAAGGCCAAGATCAAGGCTCTTATCAACATAGCCTTGCGGCCCCAGCATCAGCAAGTCAAAGTTCATCCCTGGAAGTTGTGAGTATAGAGCCCAGATACAAGGGTTTCATTCCACTTACCCTTCATCTGGATACACTGAGCCTTCATCTGCCATAGGGATATTCTTATCACAGGATTTATTCTTCAGGTATCCTTTGCTTACCAGAGAGAGCTAGGGTCCAAAGAAATTTAATGAATGAGCAAGAGGCCATGTTTTAATGATTCCTGCCTGCCCTTCTTCCTACAACCAGAGCATATGGGAAAGCAGCCTTTCCCATCCATCTCCACCCCCCACGGTTAGGGCTGGTGTTCTGACATAACCTTCCTCTTTATTCTGAATATATATATGTTGTATACATGTGCTCTTCTTCAGTGGAATTTTTACTCTTTGAGGGAGAGGACCCTATTTTTGCCTTATTTTTGCTTAGCACAATCTGGGGCACAGATTAACAGATGTTTATTGGCTGACTGATTGTCGTTTCTCCCATCGTCCAGCTCTACATGTAAGGGAATCGTTGGTGGGTTGAGTCTTAGGCCCTTTTGTGAGGGCTATACTACATGTGTGTGCATACACGCACAGTTAATAATCTAGTAGAATATAGTAGTAGTAATAATCCAGTAGAACATAGACTACATGAGAGAACAGTCTGGGAAATAAGGCTTGAAAAATCAATCGAAGCCAGATTGTGGAAGGCCTTAAAAGTCGGGCTAAGAAGTTTATGTTTGGGCCTAGAGGCTAGAAAGAGCACCTGAAGATTTCCAAGCAAAATGTTGTATACCTTGGACAGATTTGAGTGTCTGTGGGAAGGATGACATGGAGAAGCAAAGAGATCAATTAGGAGGCTCCGGCCTCCAGTCCAGGGTCTGAGTTAAGGTGGCAGCTGTATACAAATGTTCCTAGATACTGCTACTGATACATGGAGAAAAGGAAATATACCTGAACTATTGTGTAGTTAGAAAGGATAAGACCTGGCAACCAAGCAAATATGAGAAGGAAGAAGAAAGGGAAGGATCGATGCCCGACCTACATGAAAAAGGAGTGTGCCCTGGAGGCCACCAGTGGTAAGGCTCCCAATTGAGTGGGAGCCTTACCAAAGAGGCCCTGTCTCCAGAGGGATTTCTTGCTCTTTGCTCCATTGCTCCCTTTTACTTTGTTTGAGGAATAGCAATAACAATAATAGCTAAAGTTTATATAGTACTTATTATATGTCAGGCACTATGCTAAGAGCTTTACAATTATTTACCACAACAACCCTGGGATGTAGGGGCTATCATTATCCCCATTTTACAGATGAAGAAACCAAAGTGGACAGAAGTTGTGAGTTGCCCAAGGTGAGAAAACTAGTGTCAAATTTGAATTCAGATCTCCCTGCCTCCAGGCCCTGCGTGTACCACCTCTTTCCCTAGCAACTTTTCCCATTCTTTTTTGACCTTCTTCAGCCTCATTCTACTATTTTTCCAACTACTTTCTGAAGCAGGTCAGCCAGCACTGGTTGCCAAGTAATCTGACCAAGCTGTTCATATGTATTACTTAGTCTACAAAGGTGGGCCTCAGCTCTGACTCACCTTTCTATTTCCCTAGTACCCCACAGAGGGTCCCAACACATCCTAAGCTATGAATACATTCTTTCCTAAGGGAATGAAAGGCACAATGATATGTAATGAGTGAAAAAATGGGCAGATTCCATAGAGCAAATATGGATCAAGATTCAGGCAAAAATATCAATTTTCTCTCAGTCACAAATTGATTGTATTTAGAAATCTCTACAAGGGGCCAACCCTCAAGTAATACACACACACACACACACACACACACACACACGCTTCATGTCTACATCTCCGCTCACCAGTATACTTGCTGGTAACATCCATTTGGTAGAGCATTCCAAGGGCTATGGGTCAAAGAACACAACCGACTTAGATGATGTGTGACATAGGGAGAATTTCTCAATACCCCAGGATTTCTCAGGTTGATTTTGTCTCGTAAAGACCCTGAGGGAGGAGACATATTGGAGTCACCATGGGGACATTTTTTCCTAAGGTACCCTCTTCCTTAATTTCCTTCAATCCTTCCTCCACTTTCTAAATTGCCAAGTATTTTAATGCCAGGGCCTTTTAGAATGGGTCACTGAGCCAAAATGATATCATTACAGAAATGAGGTTGACTTCTATACCACAGGAACCCTATACCCAATCATCCTTTTCTAGAATGAACTCTAAGGTCCCTTTGAGTTCTAAATCAATGAGCTTATGAACCACAGACTGGTGCTTTGGGCTTGGTGCCAAGGCCTTGTTCTCACTAGGCTGTCAGAGGGATATCTAGTCTGTGTTCCAAGGCCAATGAGGCACTGATAAGATTTCCCACCTAGATTTCCCATCCACTGCCTTTGGAAGAAAAGACCCCACTTAATTCTACAGATGTCCAATCCCAGATGTTAGAAACAGCTATGGCATTATTGTAAATGGGGACTCTACGGTTTCCAGAACCCAGGAAATAGCTAAGGTTTCAGTAGAATGAAAGTTCCTGAGAGCATGGGTTGTTGCTCTGTGTGTATGGGTTTGTTTGTGTGTGTGTGTGTGTGTGTGTGTGTGTGTGTGTGTGTGTGTGATAGCCCCATTGTCTAGCAATGTTTTTCACATATTGGATATAAGAAGTATTTGTAGAATAGAAACTTTACCAGTCTTCTTGCCCTGATGTTACTAAAGACAGTTGAGAGAGGGCTGTTAACAATGTCCAGGTAAGAAGCAGGAACCAGGATGTTGGATGTGTAGGTTAAGTTCTGTTGCAGCTTGTTACTCCAAATGAGTCTTGCTTCATCTCCACACTCTAGGGAGAAGAGAGAAGGGTTCATTCATTCGGGTAGCTGTTTGGCCCCAGGCTCAATAGAGCATCAGGGGGTCCCAACTGAAACTCTAAGAGCAGTGGTTCCCCTGTGGCTTACACAGTAATCACTATGACTTGCCAGTATATGGCACAAAAGCAATCTGTTGGGTTTCTTCTGCCCATACCTAGGCTGATCAACAAAACCCCAGAAATCCCAGCTGGGTTCTTTCCCCCCCATCTAGAAGCTACTTACTGGCCTTTGCCATCAGCCCTTGCCATGACCAGAGCTATTCAGAACACATCTGGGCCTATCTCATTGCTCACATGGTTTGGATGAGATGGGAGTCATCAAGTTGATTTACTGAGGTGGAGAACCATAAGACTTAGCAATTATTTCCCTTGTCTCTCTTCCCTACAAACCCCTGTTGTCATCTGACCTGCTGACTTTAGCTAAGGACCCCTGCCTAGATTGGGCCAACTGCCCTCCCCAGAACCCTTAAGGCAGTGGTCCTCAAACTTTTGTTCTCAATATCTTTATCCTATTAAAAATGGAGGAACTGTCCAAAGAGTTTTTGTTTATGTGGATTATAGTTATAGATATTGATCACATTAAAAATAAAAACCAATTATGAATTTGTAGACTCTCTGAAAGGATTTCAGAGATTCCCAGGATGCTCTGGACCAGACTTTGAGAACCACTGCCTTAAGCCTTTCAGGTCTTTCCATGTACCCTATATTTTATATGCTGTCTTCCCAAGTTAGAGCATGGGTTCCTTAAGAATAGGGGCTCTTGTTCTATTTTGCTCCCTGAAGCCTAGCACCGTGCTTGATAACTAGAAGTATTTAAAAATGTTTTTTTTTCATTCATTCATTCATTTAGTGCCTCAATTTGACAACTCTACCCTGCATTGGCAAAGTTGGAATGATATAGAAGCTCAGTCGTAGACTGACTCAGTCACGGTTTAGGGACTGGCAGACAAACTGAGGCCTTAGGTGAAGAAGGTTCAAATGGAAAATTATATTTAGATAGGGAGAGATCTAGAGAAACATGCCACCTTTGCTACTGAAATCTCTAACATCCCCATGTAAAAGGGCAGGAAGCACCACTTGGGGCAACTGGATTTTGACCAGGAAAACTTAGGTCTCAATCAGGGCTCTGGAACTCACTAGCCACATGTCCTTGGACAAGTTAATTTACATCTCTCACAACTCTGTTGATAGTTTTTTGGGTTTTGGTATTTTATGGTAAAATTAGGATAATATTGTGTTCAGAAATTATCTGTAGAAATGTAAGAATGATGTGGCTATAAGAAGGAAGATCTTGGAGTAAGGAGGAACTAGACTGGAAATTTTGCTCATGATGTCTATCAATTGACCCAGCTAAATCACCAATTATTTACATTAAATCACTTACATCTAAGTGACTGTGGGGAAGTTATTTAACTCCTAAGTATCTCGGGTAACTTGCTCAGACTAAGTGATAGGCAACTACTATTCTGCATCAGGGGATGGAATTGACACTCCAGGAGTGCTGAGCACCCACAAAACCACAGTTTCTTAAAAAGAAAGAAAGAAAAAAAGGGCTATCAACTAATCTGCTGGGATTTTCATAAACTCAAGTAAGACCAAATGAAAAGTGTTACTGCTTAATATCATTAGGCTACCTCAGTCTCGAGGCCCGAGAGACAGCAGCTGCAAAGCACCACAAAATGGCCGCCCAGGAAACCTGGCAGCATTATCTCCACCCAGCCCTCTTCAGCCCACAGCCAGGCCCAGTCCCTTGCCTCTATTGGGCCTTCTCTGATTCTTGCAGCCAGAAGTCACGTTCCTGGGCATTCCCACAGTGAGCCTTTGAATGACCTGGGGGGAAGGGGGAGCATAACCAGGGGAGCCACCCCGGTTATGCTGTCCACCCCAGCTAGAGCCCCTCTGTTGGCCCAGTCCAGCTGTCCAGCAGATGCTGCAGACTGCTTCTCCTGAAACAAATACCCAGTGATTACAAAGCAGCAGCCACAGCACCCCTGAATCCCCAGCACTTCCTGCTGGGGGTGGGAGGAAGCTAGCAGAACTATTCTAAGCCGCACCCTCCTCATTTCCCCCCCACTCTGGCCCCCCAGTTTCTCTCCGTGTAGCTTGGAGGCCACAGGGGAGGGGAGGAGGGTTGGGGAGGGGGCAGAGGCATGACTCTGTCTGGCCACTGGGGATCTCATTATAGCTCAGGGAGAGACGTCAGAGGACACTGAATGCCAACACTGCCACCAAGGGGCCAGTTGGCCCATTGCTAGGAGTGCTGCTCAGAAGGCTTCCTGGGCCTGCCTCAGGCTCCCTCTCATCTGCTGCTTCTGCCTTCAGGCTCCTGGCAAAGACACTGAGATGGAAGGTGTTAGGTCCAGGGATCTTAGTTGCTTAGAGCTGGGCACCTAGGTTTTGCAGAACTGGCAGGAGAACAGAGGGATTCTTCTTTTACCTTGCCAGCCCCTGGGCTCAAGGCCTGTGGGTAGATCTAATAGGAAAGGAAAGAGGCAGCAGTATTATCCCCATTCCTCATGGCTGCCCACGATGAAGGGAGCTTAAGTCTCTCTCTCTCTCTCTCTCTCTCTCTCTCTCTCTCTCTCTCTCTCTCTCTCTCTCTCTCTCTCTCTCTCTCTCTCTCTCCCACACACACACACACACACACACACACACACACACACAAACATGGAGTTGGGGGATTTTCTGTACTCTTACCTCCCATCAGAATGAGATCAGAAATACTCCTGGAGAAAGACAAAGGCAGATTGTCGGATATTCTACTGGCCTCCTCATTATAGAGCCCTCCAGTCCCCTTCAGAAGGCTGAGAATTTGTCCATTTTGATTGCTGCTTTCTGTGAAATTCAGATCTCCCCAAAGGCGAGATGAGCCCAGAGGCCAGGATGAGGTGAACATATCTCCTCCTGAGAAGAGGGAACATATAAGGAAGCCTTTCCCATCACTTTCCTACATGATGATGTGAATGTGTGGAAAGGTGAAGAACTTACAGATTACGCACATATTGATCAGAGACTGTTAACTAAAGTAGATCAGGCCTATAGGCCCCAGTCACGTGATTTTAGATGAGACCTGGACTGCATTCCATTGTCCAAATGGGGGGATAAAGATTTATGTAACCAATCACAGCCTGTAAAGGGTGGGATTTTGGGGGTTCTTTGTCTGAAATGTATAAAAGTTGTCAACATCTTCAAGTGAATGACTCTCTTCCTGTGGGTATCTTTGCTGTCCTTTCGGGCCCACAGGCCAGGACGGTCCGCTTCTCGAGATTCTAATAAATTCTTTCCGTACATCATCTGGAGTGACTCCTGAGTAGTCAGTTTGGGGAGGTGCAATTGCCCCAAACATGAAGACTAGGGTAAGGGATCAGCACACTTCTTGAGCCAGAAAGCCACTTTCAGCTTTAAGTGCAATCCACTCAGCTAAAGGGTTGCTGGAAAGGGATGGGAGGATCCTGTAGGCCCTCCTCCAAATCACCCAGAGAAGAAGAAGAGCTGTGTCCAGCTCATGTTCTGGAAAAGTCAGAGCTTACCTGGTAAAAAGCAAAGAAGAAACAGATGTACACCATTGGTTCCATGGCTGTTTTCATCAGATAGATAAAGGAGAGAAATGAGATAGCCTTCCTGGTTATAACTATCCATTTTATCTCTTTAGGGTCTGCTTCTTTCCCTCAAATCAACTCACTCCTTCCTCTTTAAGGCCCAAATTAGAAGCAAGAATTCTGGAGTACAAGCAAGCCTAGACATAGGCCCAGAGTCAACCCTCTCTCACTGCTTAAATAGAATTAGACAGGGCTCAGCCTATAACAAGACTGCGCCTAAGCCAAGATGTTCACATATCCAATAACATGTTCAGAAAGAGAAATTTTTTTCTAGTCAAAACATAGCACCCTCGCCTGCCCCTCCAAAGACTACTCCAACCTTAGTTGAGGGGGTTGAGGATCTAAAAACTCATCTTTGAGGAGCTTAGACTAGGGCCTCCCTCCCCCTTCCCCTTCCTCTTACTCCAAAATGGGAAATAAATTCCATACCTCACAATATTTTTTCCTTAGAAGTCTAGAGTTGAACTTCTCCCTCTCCTTCCTGCCTCCAATCTCCTACCCTAAATATTCTCTCCTACCCCCAACAACCTTTCCTCAAGAAACAGGATTGAGAGCCCCGCTTCTTGCCTTCTGTCTGAGAAACAAATGTACCCCAAGTGTTTTGATGAGGAAACGCAACTATAGAATCATCCTTTCCCCCTTCTTTCTTTCTTCCTGTCCCAAACAAGGAAAAAATACCCTCTAAGGATTTTTATGAAAACTGTTATTATCATAACTATCACCTATCTTAAAGTAAGGAGCAAATGGTCCCCCAAATGGTTGTTTTTTCTCCCAGGAAATACTGAAGCAAGATCTTCCCCCATCTTGTTCCTCATGTCTTGTCTCAAAGTGGAGGACAAATGAACTTCAATAGTCTTTTTTCAAAAGATTATGCTGAGGCCCCATTTTTTCTCTATTCCCTGTCTCCTGCCCTAGAATGGGAAATAATAATCCCCAAATATCTTTCCTGAGAGGACTGGAGATATCCCCTACTTTTCTCTCTTTCTTGTTTCCAATCCCAACAGCCTTTTCTGAGGAGACAAGACTGGGATCTATTTCTAACTGGCCTGCTCCCTGCTTCTAATCATCTGCCTCAAATTGGAGAGCAAATCTCATTGTTCCCTGAAAAAACTGTTCCAAAGGCTTTTTTGTCCCCTTAATTCCATCTTCTTCCATTGGGCAGCAGACAAGTTGGTGCTGCCCAAGTGCCTTTTCTGAAGGTGACTTGAACTGAGACCTTTTTACCCTGTGGCAGATGGTGGTACAGTGGATAGCACCCTTAGCCTGGAGTCAGGTAAACCTGAATTCATACATAGCCCCAGACACTTCCCAGCCCCTTGTGACTCTGGGCAACTGACTCCATCTCAGTTTCTTCATCTGTAAAATGGAGACCAAAACACCTACCTCTTAGAGATGTAGTGAGGATCAAATGAGACGAAATACATAAGCCACTTAGTATGTTACCTGACACATATTAAACACTTAATAAATACTTATTTCCTCCCTCAGTTTTTGCTGTTCTGTCTCCAGAAGAGCAAACAAAGCCCCCAAGCCTATTTTTGAAGACACTAAAGCAGAATTCTTTCTCCTCTTCCTCCCCATGCCTCCCCTTTCTAATTTCCTACCGCCTACTAAAATGAAAACAAATATTTATTCATTCTCTTCTAAGTGAGGGGTATAAGACCCTTCCCCTCCTTTGTCTTACCATTATTTTCTGAGGAGACTGAACGGGGGATGCTCACATCCCCTTACTGCTGCCTCAATCTAGCACTAAGATAAAAAAAATAAGCCCCCCATCACATATAGACTACAATCTCTTCTCAGAAGACTGGAACTGCCCCCAAATACACATCTCTCCTGCCAATTCTTGTCTCCTGCTCTGAGACTGGGGGTAAATATTTCCCTCCACAGCCTTTTCAGAGGAAACAAGACTGACTCTATCATCCCCATTCACTGCTTCCTGTCCCATTGCTAGGATGAAAATTCCTGTCAAATATGATTATGTGAGGAAACCAGATGAACTAGGATCATACTCAACTCCACTGATTCCCTTCTCTTTTATGATCTACCTCAAAAAGGAGAATAAATGTTCCAGTCTATACTAAGGAGATAAGGTCAAGTCTCATTTCTTTGCTCCCTTCTCTCCTATGCCAGGATGCCTCCTAATGATATCAGAACACTTCTTCCTACTCCAAAACGGGAGAGAATATCACCAAGAAGCTTTATTGAGGAGATAAGGTCAAGTATTATTTTTTGACCCTTTTCATTCACCCCAGAGTGCCTCCTAATAATAAGAAAAGCCCTCTCTCCACTCCCAAATGGGGAGCAAATATCACCAACAGTCTTTTCTGAGACCAGGTCAGTTAAAGATTTTCTCTATGCTCCTTTTTCTCTCACCCAAGGGTGTGCCTAAAAATAATAGGACCCACTCCCCAATCCCAAATGGGGACCAAGTTTCACCAACAGTGTTTTCAGAGGAGACCAGGTCAGGTTAAGTCTCATTTCTTTACTCCCTTTTTTCCCACATTATGGCATCCCCAAATGATATTAGAACACCTCTCCCCACTCCCAAATGGGGACAAATATCACCAACAATATTGTCTGATGACATGAGGTCAGGTCAAGTAACATTTCTTTAATTCTTTAACTCCCACAACAGGGAGACTCCAAATGAGACTAGAACACCTTTCACCAAACCCAAATGGAGAACAAATATCTTCAACAATCTTTCTAACATGACCAGATCAGGTCAACTCTCGTTTTTTATCTCATTTTCTCCCACCCCAGGATGCTTCCTAATGATATTAGGATTCTTCTCTCCACTCTCAAATGGAGAGCAAATATCACCAAGTATCTTTTCTGAGACCACATGAGGTCAAGTTTCTTCTCTTTGCTCCCACTTCTCCCTGCATTACGATGCCTCTAAATTATATTAGAACCCCTATTCCCAATCCCAAATCTGGAGCAAATATTACCAACAGACTTTACTGAGAAGATAAAGGTCAAGCCTCATTTCTTTACACCCATTTCTCCCACCCTAGAGTAGGAGACTTCTCCCAACTGTGAAAATGGGAGTATATATAACCAACAATACATTCTGAATCAACCAGGTCAAGTCAAGTCTCATCTTTGAATTCTTTGCAACCCAAGGTGCCTCCCAGTGACATCAGAACAACTCTCCCCACTCCCAAAGGGGGAACAAATATCATCAACAGTCTTTTATAAAGAGATTGAGTCTTACTTCTTTGTGCCCTTGTCTCATACCCCAGGGGGCCACTCAATGATAGTAGAACTCTTCTCCCCACTTCCAAATGAAGAGTAAATCCCACCATGTGTCTTTTCTGAGGATACTGTGTCAAGTCAATTCTTTTCTATTTACTCCCTTTTCTCTCACCCCGGGGTTCCTCCAAATGATATTCCAATCCCTCTCCCCACTCCCAAATGGGGAGCAAATATCATCAACAGTCTTTTCTAAAGAGACCACCTCAGATCCAGTCTCATTTATTGTCCCCTTTTATCCTACCACAGGGTATCTCCTAAGGATATTAGAATCTTTCTCCCCATTCCAGATTGGGGAACAAATGTCTTCAACAGTCTTTTCTGAAGGGACCAGGTCAGGTTCAGTATCATTTGTTATTTCCTTTTCTCCAGGGCCAGAGTGCCTCCAAATGATAATAGAACCCCTCTTCTCCCTCCCAAATGGGAACCAAAATCACCCACAATCTTTTCTAAGGAGACAAGGTCAGATTAAGTCTCATTTCTTTGCCACCTTTTCTCCCACCGCCAGTGTGCCTTCCAAGGATATTAGAACCCATCTCTCCAACCCCAAATTCTGAACAGATACCGCCAACACACATTACTGAGGACATTAGTTTAAGTCTCATTTCTTTGCCCCCATTTCTCCCACCCCAGGATGCCACATAGTGATACGAGAACTCCTCTCCCCAGTGTAAAATGGGGATCATACATCACCAAAAGTCTTTTCTGAGGTGATCAGTTCAGGTTAAGTATTATCCCCTTTTCTCCCAACCCAAAATGCCTCCAAATGATAATAGAACTCCTCTTCATATTCCCAAAGGGAGACCAGACATCACCCCACCAGGTCAGATCAAGTCTCCTTTCTTTGCCTCCTTTTTTCCCACAGCAGGGGGCCTCCAAATGCTATTAAAACCTCTTTTCCCACACCCAAGTCGGGAGCTAATATTGCCAACATTCTTTTATGAGGACACCAGGTCTAGTCAAAGCTTTAATCTTTGTTCCTTTTCTCCCATCCCAGGGTGCCTCCTAATAATACTAGAATATCTTACCATACCCCCAAAATGGGAAGAAAATACCATCAGCATTATTTTCTGAGGAGACCAGGTCAGGTCAAGTCTCTTCTCTTTGCAACCATTTCTCTAACACCAGGATGTGTCCAAATGATCTTAGAACCTTTCTCCACAATCCCAAATGGGGAACAAACATCTTAAACAGTCTTTTCTGAACAGACCAGATCAGGCTAAGAATGATTTTTTATCCCCCTTTCTCCCATCCTAGGGTTCCTCCAAATTATATTAGAACCCTTCTCCCTACTCACAAATTCGAAGCCAAGAATGATTTTTTTATCCCCCTTTCTTCCATCCTAGGGTTCCTCCAAATTATATTAGAACCCTTCTCCCTACTCACAAATTCGAAGCAAATATCACCCACACTCTTTACTGAGAAGATAAGGTCAAGTCTCATTTCTTTGCCTCCATTTCTCACCCCATTATGCCTCCTAATATATTAGAACCCCTCTTTCTACTCCCAAATGGGGAGCTAATATCATCCACACTCTACTGAGGAGATCAAATCAAGTTTCATTTATTGACCCCTATTTCTCCCACCCCAAAGTGCTTCCTAATTATATTACAACCTTTCTCCCCACTGTAAATTGGGGAGCATACATCACTAACAGTTTTTCTGAAGTGATCACATCAGGGTATCACTTTTGTATTCCCTTTTCCCCCATCCTATGTTGCCTCCTAATTGTATTAGAACCCCATCTCCACATTTGGAATGAGGAGCAAATATTAGTAACAGTCTTTACTGAAAGATAAGGTCAAGTCTCAAGTCTTTATCACCTTTTCTCCCCACTCCAGGGTACCTCCTAATATTATTGGAAGCCCTTTACCTACTCCCTAATGAGAGCAAATATCATTCATGTTATTTTCTGCAGAGATGAGGTCAAGTCTCATTTCTTTACCCCCTTTTATCCCACCATAAGCTGCCTACTAATGATATGAGAATTCCTTTCCCCATTCCCAAATAGGGAGCAAATATCACCAACTATCTTGTCTAATGAGAAAAGGTCAGATCAAGTCATCTTGCTTTGCTCCCTTTTTTCCCACAGCAAGGGGCCTCCAAATGATATTAGGATGCCTTTCCCCATACCCAAATGTGGAGCTAATAGCACCACCATTCTTTTCTGAGGATGCCAGATCCAGTCAACTCACACATCTTTGTTCCCTTTTCTTCCACCCCAGGGATCCTCCTAATATATCAGAACCCCCCTCCCCAGTCCAAAGTGGAAAGAATATCCCACCAACAGACTTTACTGAGAAGTTTTTAACTCCCATTTTATCCAACACAGAGTGCGTCCTATTTGTATTTGAACCTTTCCCCCCACTCCCAAATGGGCAACAAAGATCTTCAACAGTCTTTTCTGAGGAGATTAAATAAGGTCAAGTCCGATTTCTTATCCCCTTTTTCTTACATCTTAGGGCGCTTCTTAATATTAAGAATGGGAATCCCCATTCTTTCAGTAAAGACTGTTACTAATATTTGCTCCTCATTCCAAATGTGGAGATGGGGTTCTAATCTTCCCAAATGGGAAGGAAATATCACTAACCTTTTTAATGAGGAGATAGTCAAGCTAATGTCTTTACCCCACTTCTCCCACCCCAAGGTGCATGCTAATTGTATTGGAACGCCTTGCCCCACTGTAATATGGAGAGAATATATCACCAACTGTCTTTTCTGAGGGGAGCAGGTCACATCAAGTATCATATTTGTATCTCCTTTTCTTCCACTACAGGGTGCCTCCTAATGATATTATAGCATCTCTCCCCACTTCCAAAGGGGGAGAAATTATCACCAACAACATTTTATAAAGAGACCATGTCAGGTCAAGTCTTCTTTCTTTTATTTTTTTAATAACATTTATTGACAGAACCCATGCCAGGGTAATTTTTTACAGCATTATCTCTTGCATTCACTTCTGTTCCGATTTTTCCCCTCCCTCCCTCCACCCCCTCCCCCAGATGGCAAGCAGTCCTTTACATGTTGAATAGGTTACAGTATATCCTAGATACAATATATGTGTGCAGAACCGAAGTTTTCTTGTTGCGCAGGGAGAACTGAATTCAGAAGGTATAAATAACCTGGGAAGAAAAACAAAAATGCAAGCAGTTTACATTCATTTCCCAGTGTTCTTTCTTTGGGTGTAACTGCTTCTGTCCATCTTTGATCAATTGAAACTGAATTAGCTCTCTTTATCGAAGAGATCCACTTCCATCAGAATATATCCTCAAACAGTATCTTGTTGAGGTATATAATGATCTCCTGGTTCTGCTCATTTCACTCAGCATCAGTTCACGTAAGTCTCGCCAGTCCTCTCTGTATTCATCCTGCTGGTCATTCCTTACAGAAAAATAATATTCCATAACGTTCATATACCACAATTTACTCAACCATTCTCCAATTGATGGGCATCCATTCATTTTCCATCAAGTCTTATTTCTCTTTGTCTCCCACCCCATGGAGCCACCCAATGATTTTAGAACCCTTCTCCCCACTTTCAAATGAAAAGCAAATACCACCATGTTTCTTTTTTTGAGGATACTGTGTCGAGTCAATTCTCTTCTATTTGTTCCCTTGTCTCTCACCCCAGGATTCCTCCAAATGATATTATAATGATATTAGAACCCCTCTCCCCACTCCCATATTGGGAGCAAATATCACCAACAGTCTTTTCTGAGATCAGATCAGACCTAGTCTGATTTTTTATCCCCTTTTCTCCCAGGTTAGAGTGAATTTTAATGATGTTAGAACCCATCTCCCCAGTTGCAAATTCAGAGCAAATATCACCAATAATCTGTTCTGAGAAGACCAGATAAAGTCTCATTTTTCTCCCATCCCACAGTGCCTCCTAATTATATTAGGACCTCTCTCCCCACTACAAAAACGGGGAGCAAATATTACCAACTGTCGTTCTGAGGTGATCAGGTAAGGATATCATTTTTGTATCCCCCTTTTCCCCCACCCCAGGTTGTTTCCCAATGATATTAAAACCCCTCTCCACATTAGCAATTTACTGAAAGATAGTCAAGTCTCATTTCTTTGTCCATATTTCTCACACCCCAGGGAGCCTGCTAATTATAGCAGGACCCCGCTCAACATTCCCTAATGGGCAAGAAATAACACCAGTAGTCTTTCCTGTGGGAATGACTTCAGATCCAGGCTCAATTTTGTCCCGTTTTATCCAACTGCAGGATTTCTCCCAGTGATAGAAGAACCTATCTCCCAATCTTCAACACTCTTTCTGAAGAGACCAAGTCAGGCCAAATGTGAGTTTTTATTCCCTTTACTCCTACCTAGGGTGTCACCTGGTGATATAAGAACCCTGCTCTGAACTCCCCAATACAGAGCAGGTATCAGGAACAGGGTTTACTGAGGAGATGAGGTCAAGTCTCATTCCTTTCCCCACTTTTCTCCCACAGTAGAGAGTAGAGAACCACAGTAGCGAGCCTCCATTGATAACAGAACCCCTTGCCAACTCCCATATTTGAAGCAAAGGTCACCAGAAGGCAATAATACTGTGGAGATTAGGTAATAGCTAATTTCTTTGCCCCCATTTCTCCTCCCTCATATCATCAAAAAAGGTTACTGAGTATATTAGACCAAGGCTTAAGTCTTTACCCCCCTATCCCAAGACAGGTTGCCTTCTAATGATATTTAATCTCTTCTTTCCACTCCCAAAAGGGGACCAAGTATCACCAACAGTCGATACTGAGAAAATCAGGTCAGCTCAAGCCCCATTTTCTCCCTCTGTAGCATAACCCCAAATGATATTAGATCTCCTCTCCCTACCTTCAAATGAGGGCAAAGATCTCACCAACATTGTGTCTGCGGTGATTAGGTCGGGACAGATGTGAGTTTTTATCCCCTTTATTTCCATCCCAGAGTGTCCCCCAATGATACTGGGACAGCGCCCCTCACACCCAAATGAAAAGCACATAACACCAACACTATTAACTGGGGACATAAGGTCAGGTCTCATTTCTTTACCCACTATTCTCACTCTGCAACGTGCCTCCTCATTATATTGACCATGTGTTCCCCTCCGTAATGGGGAGCAAATCACACCAACAGTGCATGCCCTGGAAACCACTTCAGGTCCAGTCTCATTTCGTTGCCCCCTTTCTTCTAACTACACGGCGACTGCTGTTGATATCAGAACCTTTCTCCTCATTGCAGACTACAGAGCAACCATCTTCCACTGTCTTTTCTGAGGAGGCGAAGTCAGCTCAAATGTGAGTTTTGATTCCCTTTACTCTCAACCTAGGGTGTTTCTTAGTGCTATTAGAAGCCCTCTCTGAGATCCCACACATACAGGAAGTATCAGCAACAAGTTTTACTGAGGAGATAGGGGCCCGTCTCATGTGTGGGCCCAATAATCGCACACCCCAAGGTGCCTCTTAATTATATTAGAACCCTTCTCCCCACTCCCAAAGGGGAGGAGAACAACTGGAACAGTCATGTGTATGAAAACCAGTCTCCTCTCTTTGCCCTCTCTGATCCAATAACAGGGAGCCCCCTAAATATATAAGAATCCCTCTGCCCACTCCCAAATGGAGAGCAAATAACACCAAAAGTCAGTTTTATTTCCACTTTCGGTGGCCCCGTTCTTCCAACCACAGGTGCCTGCTCATGATATCGGAACCTTTCTCCACATTCCAGAATGGGCAACAAACATCTCCAACAGTCTTTCCTGAGGAGACCAGCTCAGGTCAAAGGTGAGTTCTTACTCTGTTTACTCCCAACCTAGGGTATCTCCTAGAGATAACAGAACCCCTTTCCCCACTCCCGAGCTCAAAGTAAATATGGCCATCAGACATGACTGAGGAGATAAGGTAAAGTCTAATGTCTTTGCCCCCATTATCCCCAACCCAGAATATCTTGTAAAGGTGTTAGTAACCCTCTCCCCACTGCCAAATGGAAGCCACATATTACCAACAGATTTCACTAACTACAATAGCTCAAGTTTTTGGTTTTTACGCAATTGATCCCAAGACAGGGTGCCTTATAATGATATTCAAACCACTCTTTCCACTACCCACTAGAGTGTTTCCAAATGATATTAGAACTACTCTCTCCACTGTCCAAGAAGGGCAAAGATCTGAGTGATCATGTCAGGTCAGTTCTGATTTTCTATCCCCTTTTCCCCCAATCCAGGGTGTTGCCCAATGATGTTAAAACTCTCTCCTCACTGCTTAATTGAAAACAAATATCACCAACACTATTTAGTGGGGAGGGATGGTCAAGCCACATTTCTTTGGCCTCTATTATTTTATCCCAGGTTTTCATCTAATTAAATTAGACCCTCTCTCCCCACTCCCAAAGGGGGAGCAAATAACAGCCACAGCCATTTCTATGGAAACCACATGAGGTCCAGTATCACTGTTTTGCCACTTTTAAACCAAGTTCAGGGTGCCTCCTGATGCTATTAGAACCATTCTCCCCATTCTAGAAGGGGCAACAATCAACTTCAACAACCTTTTCTGAGAAGACTAGATGAAGTCAAAGGTGGGCTTTATTTTCTTTAATCGTGCCCTAAGCTGCCCCCAATGATGATGGAACCCCACACCTCACTCCCAAATTGAGAGCAAATATCACCAACACTCTTTACTGGGAGATAAGTCCTGTGTCATTTCTATACCCACTTTTTTCCGTCAGTATGGGGCTGCCACATCATAATATTACTCAGTTTCCCACTCCCTAATGTGAAACCAATAGCACCAACAGACATGGCTGAGGAGACACAGTCAAGTCTAATTTCGCTCCTCCATTTTTCCCACCCCAGGGTGCCTTCTCATGACATTACAACTGCCATCCCCACTCCCAAATCAAACCCACATAGCACCAACAGAGCTTACTGAGTGCAGCAGGTCAAGTCTTGTGTCTTGGCCCAATTTATTCCAAAATTGGGAGCCCTCAAATGAACTTTCAATCATTCTTTCCACTTCAGAAAAGGGGAACGAATATCATCAAAGCCCATCCTGAGGAATAAGGTAAAGTCAAGTCTCATTTCTTTGCCCATAATTCTCACACCCCAGGGAGCCTTCTCATGATATCAGGACCCCGCTCAACACTCCCCAATGGGGAACTAATAACACCAACAGTCTTTCCTGTGGGAATCACTTCAGATCCAGGCTCAATTTTGCCCCGTTTTATCCAACCGCAGGATTTCTCCCAGTGATAGAAGAACCTATCTCCCAATCTTTAACAGTCTTTCTGAAGAGACCAAGTCAGGTCAAATGTGAGTTTTTATTCCCCTTACTCCTACCTAGGGTGTCCCTGGTGATATTAGAACCCTGCTCTGAACTCCCCAATACAGAGCAAGTATCAGGAACAGGGTTTACTGAAGAGATGAGGTCAAGTCTCATTCCTTTCCTCACTTTTCTCCCACAGCAGAGAGTAGAGAACCACAGTAGCGAGCCTCCCTTGATAACAGAACCCCTTGCCAACTCCCATATTTGAAGCAAAGGTCACCAGCAGGCAATAATACTGTGGAGATTAGGTAATGGCTAATTTCTTTGCCCCCATTTCTCCTCCCTCATATCATCAAATAAGGTTACTGAGTACATTAGACCAAGGCTTAAGTCTTTACCCCCTCTATCCCAAGACAGGTTGCCTTCTAATGATATTTAATCTCTTCTTTCCACTCCCAAAAGGGGACCAAGTATCACCAACAGTCGATTCTGAGGAAATCAGATCAGGTCAAGCCTTGTTTCTTTGCCCGATTTTCTCCCTCTGTAGCATAACCCCAAATGATATTAGATCCTCTCTCCCTACCTTCAAATGAGGGCAAAGATCTCACCAACATTCTGTCTGCAGTGATCAGGTCAGCTCAAATGTGAGTTTTGATTCCCTTTACTCCCAACCTAGGGTGTTTCTTAGTGCTATTAGAAGCCCTCTCTGAGATCCCACACATACAGCAAGTATCAGCAACAAGTTTTACTGAGGAGATAGGGGCCCGTCTCATGTGTGGGCCCAATAATCTCACACCCCAAGGTGCCTCTTAATTATATTAGAACCCTTCTCCCCACTCCCAAAGGGGAGGAGAACAACAGCAACTGTCATGTGTATGGAAACCAGGCTCCTCTCTTTGCCCTCTCTGATCCAATAACAGGGCGCCCCCTAAATATATAAGAATCCCTCTGTCCACTCCCAAATGGAGAGCAAATAACACCAAAAGTCAGTTTTATTTCCACTTTCGGTGGCCCTGTTCTTCCAACCACAGGTGCCTGCTCATGATATCGGAACCTTTCTCCATATTCCAGAATGGGCAACAAATATCTCCAACAGTCTTTCCTGAGGAGACCAGCTCAGGTCAAAGGTGAGTTCTTACTCTGTTTACTCCCAACCTAGGGTGTCTCCTAGAGGTAACAGAACCCCTTTCCCCACTCCCGGGATCAAAGTAAATATGGCCATCAGACATGACTGAGGAGATAAGGTAAAGTCTAATTTCTTTGCTCCCATTATCCCCAACCCAGAATATCTTGTGAAGGTGTTAGAACCCTTCTCTTCACTCCCAAATGGAAGTCACATATCACCAACAGATTTCACTGATTACAGTAGCTCAAGTCTTATGCCTTTACCCAATTTTTCTCAAGACAGGGTGCCTTATAATGATATTCAAACCACTCTTTCCACTCCCTAAGGGGACCAAAGTGAACCAACAGTCTCTTCTGAGGATATCACATCAGGTCAAGTTGTATTTCTTTGCCCCATTTTCTCCAGAACTAGCGTGTTCCCAAATGATATTAGAACTACTCTCCCCACTTTCCGATCAGAGCAAAGTATCACCAATATATTTCTGAGGTGATCAGGTCAGTTGAAATGTCACATTCTATCCCCTCTTTGCCCAACCCAGGGTGCCCTCCAATGGTGTTGGAACCCGTCTCCTCACTGCCTAATTGAAAGCAAATATCACCAACACTATTTACTGGGGAGAGAAGATCAAGCTGCATTTCTTTGGCCTCTATTCTTTTATCCCAGGTTTTCTCCTAATTATATTAGACTCCCTCTCCCCACTCCCAAAGGGGGAGCAAACAACACCCACAGCCATTTCGATCGAATCTATGTCAGGTCCATTCTCATGATTTTGCCCCCTTTAAGCCAAGTACATGGTTATTGGAACCATTCTCCCCATTCTAGAAGGGGCAACAATCACCTTCAACAGCCGTTTCTGAGGCGACTACATTAAGTCAATGGTGGGTTTTATTTTCTTTAATCGCACCCTAGGCTGCCCCCAATGATGTTGGAACCCCACACCTCACTCCCAAATTGAAAGTAAATAGTATCACCAACACTCTTAATGGGGAGATAAAGTCCAGTGTCATTTCTATCCCCACTTTTTTCCTTCAGTATGGGGCTGCCACATCATAAAATTACTCCTTTTCCCATTCCCTAATTTGAAGCCAATAGCACCAACAGACATGGCTGAGGAGACACGGTCAAGTCTAATTTCGCTCCCCCATTTCTTCCACTCTAGGGTAGCTTCTCATGACATTACAACCATCCTCCCCACTCCCAAATCAAACCCACATAGCACCAACAGAGCTTACTGAGTGCAGCAGGTCACGTCTTGTGTCTTGGCCCAATTTATCCCAAGATAGGGGGCCCTCAAATGAAATTTTAACCATTCTTTCTACTTCAGAAAAGGGGAACGAACTTCATCAAAGCCCACCCTGAGGAATCAGGTAAAGTCAAGTCTCATTTCTTTGCCCATAATTCTCACACCCCAGGGAGCCTTCTCATGATATCAGGACCCCGCTCAACACTCCCCAATGGGGAACTAATAACACCAACAGTCTTTCCGGTGGGAATGACTTCAGATGCAGGCTCAATTTTGCCCCGTTTTATCCAACCGCAGGATTTCTCCCAGTGATAGAAGAACCTATCTCCCAATCTTCAACACTCTTTCTGAAGAGACCAAGTCAGGTCAAATATGACTTTTTATTCCCTTTATTCCTACCTAGGGTGTCCCTGGTGATATTAGAACCCTACTCTGAACTCCCAAATACAGAGCAAGTATCAGGAACAGGGTTTACTGAGGAGATGAGGTCCAGTCTCATTTCGTTGCCCCCTTTCTTCCAACCGCATGGCGACTGCTGTTTATATCAGAACCTTTCTCCCCACTACCAAAGTGAGGGGACAACAGCAACAGTCATGCATGTGGAAACTAGTCTCCTCCCTTTGACCTCTCTGATCCAATAACAGGGTGCCTCCTAATGATATTAGATCCTTTCTCCCCATTCTAGACTTGAGAACCAACATCTCCAACAGTCTTTCCTGAGGAGACCAGCTCAGGTCAAAGGTGAGTTCTTATTCTGTTTTCTCCCTACCTAGCTTGTCTCCTAGTGATAACAGAACCCCTTTCCCCACTCCTGGGTTCAAAGCAAATATGGCCAATCAACATAATTGAGGACATAAGGTAAAGTCTAATGTATTTGCCCCCATTTTTCCCAATAGAGAGTAACTTGTACTCTGCACATTACCCTGTAATGGTATTTGAACCCCTCTCCCCACTCCCAAGAGGAAGCCACATATCACCAACAGATTTCACTGATTACAGTACCTCAAGTCCTATGCCTTTACCCAATTTATCCCAAGACAAGGTGCCTTATAGTGATATTCAAACCACTCTTTCCACTCCTCAAAGGGGACCAAGGTTCACCAACAGTCTCTTCTGAGGACATCACGTCAGGTCAAGTTGTATTTCTTTGCCCCATTTTCTCCAGCACTAGCGTGTCCCCAAATGATATTAGAACTACTCTCCCCACTTTCCAATCAGAGCAAAGATATCACCATCCTATTTCGGAGGTGATCAGGTCAGTTGAAATGTCACATTCTATCCCCTTTTCGCCCAACCCAGGGTTTCCCCCAATGATGATGGAACCCGTCTCCTCACTGCCTAATTGAAAGCAAATATCACCAACACTATTTAGGGGAAGATCAAGCCGCAATTCTTTGGCCTCTTTTCTTTTATCCCAGGTTTTCTCCTAATTATATTAGACTCCCTCTCCCCACTCCCAAAGGGGGAGCAAACAACACCCACAGCCATTTCTATCGAATCCATGTCAGGTCCATTCTCATGATTTTGCCCCCTTTAAGCCAAATACATGGTTATTAGAACCATTCTCCCCATTCTAGAAGGGGCAACAATCACCTTCAACAGCCGTTTCTGAGGAGACTACATTAAGTCAAAGGTGGGTTTTATTTTCTTTAATCGCGCCCTAGGCTGCCCCCAATGATGTTGGAAGCCCACACCTCACTCCCAAATTGAAAGAAAATAATACCTGGGGAGATAAAGTCCAGTGTCATTTCTGTACCTATTTTTCTCTGTCAGTCGGGGGCCCCCGCATCATAATATTACTCCTTTTCCCACTCCCTAATTTGAAGCCAACAGCACCAACAGACATGGCTGAGGAGACACGGTCAAGTCTAATTTCTTTCCCCCATTTCTCCTCCCTCATAGCATCAAAAAAGGTTACTGAGTACATTAGACCAAGGCTTAAGTCTTTACCCCCTCTATCCCAAGACAGGTTGCCTTCTAATGATATTTAATCTCTTCATTCCACTCCCAAAAGGGAACCAAGTATCACCAACTGTCGATTCTGAGGAAATCAGGTCAGCCCAAGCCTTATTTCTTTGCCCCATTTTCTCCCTCTGTAGCATAACCCCAAATGATATTAGATCTCCTCTCCCTACCTTCAAATGAGGGCAAAGATCTCACCAACATTCTGTCTGCGGTGATCGGGTCGGGACAGATGGGAGTTTTTATCCCTTTTAGTCCCACCCCAGAGTGCCCCCCAATGATACTGGGACAGCGCCCCTCACACCCAAATGAAAAGCACATGACACCAATACTATTAACTGGGGACATAAGGTCAGGTCTCATTACCCACTATTCTCACTCCGCAACGTGCCTCCTCATTATAGTAGCCCATGTGTCCCCCTCCATAATGGGGAGCAAATCACACCAACAGTGCTTTCTCTGGAAACCACTTCAGGTCCAGTCTCATTTTGTTGCCCCCTTTCTTCTAACCACACGGCGACTGCTGTTGATATCAGAGCCTTTCTCCCCATTGCAGAGCAACCATCTTCCACTGTCTTTTCTGAGGAGACCAGGTCAGCTCAAATGTGAGTTTTGATTCCCTTTACTCCCAACCGAGGGTGTTTCTTAGTGCTATTAGAAGCCCTCTCTGAGATCCCACACATACAGCAAGTATCAGCAACAAGTTTTACTGAGGAGATAGGGGCCCGTCTCATGTGTGGGCCCAGTAATCTCACACCCCAAGATGCCTCTTAATTATATTAGAACCCTTCTCCCCACTCCCAAAGGGGAGGAGAACAACAGCAACTGTCACGTGTATGGAAACCAGTCTCCTCTCTTTGCCCTCTCTGATCCAATAACAGGGCACCCCCTAAATATATAAGAATCCCTCTGCCCACTCCCAAATGGAGAGAAAATAACACCAAAAGTCAGTTTTATTTCCACTTTCGGTGGCCCCGTTCTTCCAACCACAGGTGCCTGCTCATGATATCGGAACCTTTCTCCACATTCCAGAATGGGCAACAAACATCTCCAACAGTCTTTTCTGAGGAGACCAGCTCAGGTCAAAGGTGAGTTCTTACTCTGTTTACTCCCAACCTAGGGTGTCTCCTAGAGATAACAGAACCCCTTTCCCCACTCCCGAGCTCAAAGTAAATATGGCCATCAGACATGACTGAGGAGATAAGGTAAAGTCTAATGTCTTTGCCCCCATTATCCCCAACCCAGAATATCTTGTAAAGGTGTTAGTACCCCTCTCCCCACTGCCAAATGGAAGCCACATATTACCAACAGATTTCACTAACTACAATAGCTCAAGTTTTTGGTTTTTACCCAATTTATCCCAAGACAGGGTGCCTTATAATGATATTCAAACCACTTTTTCCACTACCCACTAGAGTGTTTCCAAATGATATTAGAACTACTCTCTCCACTGTCCAAGGAGGGCAAAGATCTGAGTGATCATGTCAGGTCAATTCTGATTTTCTATCCCCTTTTCCCCCAATCCAGGGTGTTGCCCAATGATGTTAAAACTCTCTCCTCACTGCCTAATTGAAAGCAAATATCAGCAACACTATTTAGGGGGGAGGGAAGGTCAAGCCCCATTTCTTTGGCCTCTATTCTTTTATCCCAGGTTTTCTCCTAATTATATTAGACCCCCCCACTCAATAATGGGGAGCAAACAACATCTACAGCTATTTCTATGGAATCCACGTCAGGTCCAGTTTCACCTTCTTGCCCCCCTTTAAGCCAAGTTCAGGGTGCTTCCTAATGCTATTAGAACCATTCTCCCCATTCTAGAAGGGGCAACAATCACCTTCAACAGCCGTGTCTGAGGAGACTACATTAAGTCAAAGGTGGGTTTTATTTTCTTTAATCGCACCCTAGGCTGCCCCCAGTGATGTTGGAAGCCCACACCTCACTCCCAAATTGAGAGCAAATAATATCTGGGGAGATAAATTCCAGTGTCATTTCTGTACCTACTTTTCTCCTTCAGTCGGGGTCCCCCGCATCATAATATTACTCCTTTTCCCACTCCCTAATTTGAAGCCAATAGCCCCAACAGACATGGTTGAAGAGACACGGTCAAGTGTAATTTCTTTCCCCCATTTCTCCTCCCTCATAGCATCAAAGAAGGTTACTGAGTACATTAGACCAAGGCTTAAGTCTTTACCCCCTCTATCCCAAGACAGGTTGCCTTCTAATGATATTTAATCTCTTCTTTCCACTCCCAAAAGGGGACCAAGTATCACCAACAGTCGATTCCGAGGAAATCAGATCAGGTCAAGCCTTGTTTCTTTGCCCCATTTTCTCCCACTGTAGCATAACCCCAAATGATATTAGATCCCCTCTCCCTACCTTCAAATGAGGGCAAAGATCTCACCAACATTCTGTCTGCGGTGATCGGGTTGGGACAGATGGGAGTTTTTATCCCCTTTACTCCCACCCCAGAGTGCCCCCCAATGATACTGGGACAGCACCCTTCACACCCAAATGAAAAGCACATAACACCAACATTATTAACTGGGGACATAAGGTCAGGTCTCATTTCTTTACCCACTATTCTCACTCCGCAACGTGCCTCCTCATTATATTGACCATGTGTCCCCCTCCGTAATGGGGAGCAAATCACACCAACAGTGCTTTCTCTGGAAACCACTTCAGGTCCAGTCTCATTTTGTTGCCTCCTTTCTTCCAACCACAGGGCGACTGCCGTTGATATCAGAACCTTTCTCCCCATTGCAGAGCAACCATCTTCCACAGTCTTTTCTGAGGAGACCAGGTCAGCTCAAATGTGAGTTTTGATTCCCTTTACTCCCAACCTAGGGTGTTTCTTAGTGCTATTAGAAGCCCTCTCTGAGATCCCACACATACAGCAAGTATCAGCAACAAGTTTTACTGAGGAGATAGGGGCCCGTCCCATGTGTGGGCCCAATAATCTCACACCCCAATGTGCCTCTTAATTATATTAGAACCCTTCTCCCCACTCCCAAAGGGGAGGAGAACAACAGCAATTGTCATGTGCATGGAAACCAGTCTCCTCTCTTTGCCCTCTCTGATCCAATAACAGGGAGCCCCCTAAATAAGAATCCCTCTGCCCACTCCCAAAACGAGGGCAAATAACACCAAAAGTCAGTTTTATGTCCACTTTCAGTAGCCCCGTTCTTCCAACCACAGGTGCCTGCTCATGATATCGGAACCTTTCTCCACATTCCAGAATGGGCAACAAACATCTCCAACAGTCTTTCCTGAGGAGACCAGCTCAGGTCAAAGGTGAGTTCTTACTCTGTTTACTCCCAACCTAGGGTGTCTCCTAGAGATAACAGAACCCCTTTCCCCACTCCCGAGCTCAAAGTAAATATGGCCATCAGACATGACTGAGGAGATAAGGTAATGTTTAATGTCTTTGCCCCCATTATCCCCAACTCAGAATATCTTGTAAAGGTGTTAGAACCCTTCTCCCCACTCCCAAATGGAAGTCACATATCACCAACAGATTTCACTGATTACAGTACCTCAAGTCTTATGCCTTTACCCAATTTATCCCAAGCCAGGGTGCCTTATAATGATATTCAAACCACTCTTTCCACTCCTCAAAAAGGACCAAGGTTCACCAACAGTCTCTTCTGAGAACATCACATCAAGCCAAGTTGTATTTCTTTGCCCTATTTTCTCCAGCACTTCCAATCAGGGAAAAGATATCACCATTCTATTTCTGAGGGGATCAGGTCAGGGAAATCTGACATTCTATCCCCTTTTTGCCCAACCCAGGGTACCCTCCAGTGATGATGGAACCCGTCTCCTCACTGCCTAATTGAAAGCAAATATCACCAATACTATTTAGGGGGGAGGGAAGATCAAGCCGTATTTCTTTGGCCTCTCTTCTTCTATCCCAGGTTTTCTTCTAATTATATTAGACTCCCTCTCCCCACTCCCAAAGGGGGAGCAAACAACACCCACAGCCATTTCTATCGAATCCACGTCAGGTCCATTCTCATGATTTTGCCCCCTTTAAGCCAAGTACATGGTTATTAGAACCATTCTCCCCATTCTAGAAGGGGCAACAGTCACCTTCAACAGCCGTGTCTGAGGCGACTACATTAAGTCAAAGGTGGGATTTATTTTCTTTAATCGCACCCTAGGCTGCCCCCAATGATGTTGGAACCCCACACCTCACTCCCAAATTGAAATTAAATAATATCACCAACACTCTTCACTGGGGAGATTAAGTCCAGTGTCATTTCTATACCCACTTTTCTCCCTCAGTCGGGGGCCCCCACATCATAATATGACTCAGTTTCCCACTCCCTAATTTGAAGCCAATAGCACCAACAGACATGGCTGAGGAGACACAGTCAAGTCTCATTTCGCTCGTCCATTTTTCCCACCCCAGGTTGCCTTCTCATGACATTACAGCCGCCCTCCCCACTCCCAAATCAAACCCACATATCACCAACAGAGCTTACTGAGTGCAGCAGGTCAAGTCTTGTGTCTTGGCCCAATTTATCCCAAGATAGGGGGCCCTCAAATGAAATTTCAACCATTCTTTCTACTTCAGAAAAGGGGAACGAATATCATCAAAGCCCACCCTGAGGAATCAGGTAAAGTCATGTCTCATTTCTTTGCCCATAATTCTCACACCCAGGGAGCCTTCTCATGGTATCAGGACCTTGCTCAATACTCCCCAATGGGGAACTAATAACACCAACAGTCTTTCCTGTGGGAATCACTTCAGATCCAGGCTCAATTTTGCCCCGTTTTATCCAACCGCAGGATTTCTCCCAGTGATAGAAGAACCTATCTCCCAATCTTCAACACTCTTTCTGAAGAGACCAAGTCAGGTCAAATGTGACTTTTTATTCCCCTTACTCCTACCTAGGGTGTCACCTGGTGATAATTAGCACCCTGCTCTGAACTCCCCAATACAGAGCAGGTATCAGGAACAGGGTTTACTGAGGAGATGAGGTCCAGTCTCATTTTGTTGCCCCCTTTCTTCCAACCACAGGGCGACTGCTGTTGATATTAGAACCTTTCTCCCCATTGCAGAGCAACCATCTTCCACAGTCTTTTCTGAGGAGACCAGGTCAGCTCAAATGTGAGTTTTGATTCCCTTTACTCCCAACCGAGGGTGTTTCTTAGTGCTATTAGAAGCCCTCTCTGAGATCCCACACATACAGGAAGTATCAGCAACAAGTTTTACTGAGGAGATAGGGGCCCGTCTCATGTGTGGGCCCAATAATCGCACACCCCAAGGTGCCTCTTAATTATATTAGAACCCTTCTCCCCACTCCCAAAGGGGAGGAGAACAGCAGCAACAGTCACATGTATGGAAACCAGTCTCCTCTCTTTGCCCTCTCTGATCCAATAACAGGGTGCCCCCTAAATATATACGAATCCGTCTGCCCACTCCCAAAAGGAGAGCAAATAACACCAAAAGTCAGTTTTATGTCCACTTTCGGTGGCCCCGTTCTTCCAACCACAGGAGCCTGCTCATGATATCGGAACCTTTCTCCACATTCCAGAATGGGCAACAAACATCTCCAACAGTCTTTCCTGAGGAGACCAGCTCAGGTCAAAGGTGAGTTCTTACTCTGTTTACTCCCAACCTAGGGTGTCTCCTAGAGGTAACAGAACTCTTTTCCCCACTCCCGAGCTCAAAGTAAATATGACCATCAGACATGACTGAGGAGATAAGGTAACGTCCAATGCCTTTGCCCCCATTTTCCAAACCCCAGAATACCTTGTAATGGCATTAGAACCCCTCTCCCTACTCCCAAGTGGAAGCCACATATCACCAACAGAGCTTACTGAGTACAGCAGGTCAAGTCTTATGTCTTGGCCTAAATTATCCCAAGACAGTGTTCCGTCCTGCTTTCTAGAGTCCCCAAATAGGGGTCACAAAACGTACTGTTGCTCTCTAGAGTCCCCACACCAGGGTGATTCAATATACCTTCCTAGTGTACAAGTGATGAGGCAGGACTCCTGAGGAGGGTGGACAAATGAATTCCGTTTATTTCCCCTTTTAACAATGTCACCAAAATAACACCCAGCATGTGGGACCACAGAGACGAGTTGCTATTGTATGGAGTTTGCCACCTGGTATCACTCTTCCACCTGCTATCCCTCTGCCTCAACGTCTGTTGCTGTCACTGTCCCCTGACATCTCAGAAAGGCCGAGAGCCCTTAGGGGAAATGGGCAGCCGGACTGGACATTGTTAGCGGGTTCCCTCTGGGCTCAAAGGTCTTATAGCTCTCCCAGAGTTTCCCCACTGACTCTGACCCTCTACAAGACAAGGTGCCATATAATGATATTTCAACCACTCTTTCTGCTCCCAAAAGGATTCCAAGTACCATTAACAGTCTACTCTGGGACATCAGATCAGGTTAAGTCTTACTTCTTTGCCCTGTGATGACCCCAAATGTTATTAGAGCCCCTCCCCCACTTTCCAATGGGGGCAAAGATCTCATTAACATTCTTTCTGAGGTGGTCAGGTTAGGTCAATTCTGATTTTCTAGTCCTTCCCCCCCCAGGGTTCCTCCCCAATAAAGTTGGAACCCCTCACCTCCCTCCCAAAGGGAAAGCGAATATCACCAACACTCGCTACTATGGGGATAAAGTCAAGTGCCATTCCTTTACCCACTCTTCTCACATCCCAGGGGGCCTCCTAATTATATAAGGAGCCCTCTGCCCACTCCCAAATAGGGAGCAAATAACACCAACAGTCATTTTTATGGAATTCAGTCTACTTTCTTTGGCCCCTTTCTACCATCCACAGGGTGCCTCCGAATGATATTAGAACCTTTCTCCCCATTCCAGAATGAGGACAATCATCTTCAACGGTCTTTTCTGACGAGACCAGGTCAGGTCAAATGTGAGTTTTTATTCCCTTTACTCCCAACCCACTTCTAGTTATATTAGAGCCCCTCTCTGAACTCTCTGATATAGAGCAAGTATCAGCCACAGGTTTCACTGAAGAGATAACGTCAAGTCTCATTTCTTTACCCACTTTTCCCCCACAGTAGGTGGCTTCCAAATGATAATAGAACCCCTTGCCGACTCCCAAATCGAAGCCAATATCACCAACTGATATTACTGAGGAGATAAGGTCAAGTCTCATTTCTTTGCCCCCATTTCTCCCACCCTAAGGTGCATCCTAATGATATTAGAACCACTCTCCCCACTCTCAAATGGAAACTCCATATCACCAACCAAGGTTACCGAATACATTGTTTCAAGACTGATGTCTTTGGCCAATTTATCCCAAGACAGGGTGCCTTCTAATTATATTTAAATTTCTCTTTCCACTCCAAAAGGGAACCAAATATCAACAACAGTCGATTCTGAGGACATCAGGGCAGGCCCAGTCTCATTTCTTTTGCCTCCTTTTATGCCATCCTGGGTGCCTCCTAATGATATTAGAAGCTTTATCCCCACTCCCAGATAGGAAACAAACATCTTCAACAGTCTTTTCTGAGGAGACCAGACCAGGTCATTTGATTTTTTATCCCCTTTTCTCACATCTTGGGTGCCTCCCAATGATTAGAACCACCCTCTCCACTCCCAAATGGGAAGCCAATATCACCAACACTCTTTACTGAGGAGATAAGATCAAGTCTCATTTCTTTGCCCCCATTTCTCCCACCCCATTATGGCTCCTAATGATATTAGAACCCCTCTCCCCACTCCCAAATGGGGAACAAATATCTTCAAAATTCTATGCTGAGGAGATAAGGCCTTCAACTCTCATGCCATTACCCCCATTTCTCCCACCCTGGGTACCACCTAATCATATTGGAATTGCTCTCCCCATTGTAATATCAGAAGTATATATCACTACCAGTCTTTTTTGAGGGGATCAGGTCAGGTCAAGTGTCCTATTTTTATCCCCTTTTCTCCCACTCTATGGTGCTTACTCATCTTATTAGAGCTCCTCTTCCTTACTCCCTTACTAATCTTATTAGAACTTCCCCCAAAAGGGGAGCAAATATCACCAAAGGGTTTTTATACAGAGACCATGTCAGGTCAAGTCTCAGTTCTTTGTGCTCTTCCCCATACCCCAGGGGGCCAACCAACGATAGTAGAACTCTTCTCCCCATTTCTAAATGAAGAGCAAATCCCACCATGTGTCTTTCCTGAGGATACTGTGTCAAGTCAGTTCTTTTCTATTTGCCCCCTTTTCTCTCACCCCAAAGTTCCTCCAAATAAGATGCCAACCCTTCTCCCCACTCCCAAATGGGGAGCAAATATCATCACCACCTCAGGTCCAGTCTCATTTATTGTCCCCCTTTATCCTACCACAGGGTATCTCCTAAGGATATTAGAATCTTTCTCTAGAATTCCACAATAGGGAAGAAATGTCTTCAATAGTCTTTTCTGAAGGGATCAGGTCAGGTCAAATCTGATTTTTTTATCCCCTTTTCTCCCACCCCATGGTGCTTCCTACTGCTATTAAAACTCCTCTAATGATATTAAAATCCTCTTCCCACTCTCAATAAAAGAACAGGTCAGATTAAGTCTCATTTATTTGCCCCCTTTTCTCCCACGATAGAGTGCTCCATGTGATATTAGAACCCCTTTTTCTACTCCCAATATAGAGCAAATATCACCAACCCACTTAACTGAGGAGATATGGTCAAGTCTCATCTGTTTGACCCCTTTCTCCTACCCCAAGATGCCTCCTAATGATATTAGAACCCTTCTTCCCACTCCCAAAATGGGGAGCGAATATCACCGACTGTCTTCTCTGAGTTGACCAGGTCAAGTTTCCTTTCTCTGCCACCTTTTCCTCCCTACCCAGGGTGCCTCCAAAGGATAACAGAACCCCTCTTCACCTTCCCAGATGAGGACCAAACCTCACCCACAATCTTATCTAAAGAGGCCAGGTCAGATCAAACTCCTTTTCGTTGCCCCCTTTTCTCCCACAGTAGAGTGCCTCCAAATGATAACAGAACACCTCTTGCCACATCCAAATGGGGAGCAAATATCACCAAAATTATTTTCTGAGGAGACCAGGACCAGTCAAATCTCAAATCTTTGTTCCCTTCACTCACATCCCAAGGTGCCTGCTAATAATGAGAACCCCTCACTGTACCCCAAAATGAGGAGAAAATACCACCAACATTATTTTCTGAGGAGACCAGGTCAGGTCAAGTCTCTTCTCTTTGCTCCTATGTCTCCAACACCAGGATTCGTCCGAATGATCTTAGAACCTATCTACAATCCCAAATGGGGAACATCTTCTTCAGTCTTTTCTGATGAGACCAAGTCAAGACTAGTCTGATTTTTTTTATCCCCTTCTCTGCCAACATAGGGTGCCTCCAAATTATATTAGAATCCCTCTCAAAACTCTAAAAATGTGAAAAAATATACCAACAATGTTTTCTGAGGAGACAGGTCGTTTCATTTCTTGGCCACTGTTTCTCCCACTCCAGAGTGGGTTTTATTAGAACCCCATCTTCCTCACTCCAACAATGGGGAGCAAATATCACCAGTACGCTTTACTGAGGAGATAAAGTCAAGACTCATTTCTTCATCCCCATTTCTCACACCTCACGGTGCCTCCTAATGATATTTGCATCCTCTTCCCACTGTCAAATAGGGAGCATACATCCCCAATAGTATTTTCTGAGGTGATCCGGTCAGGTAAAGTATTATTTTTGTATCTCCTTTTCCCCCAGCCCAGGTTGCCTCCCAAAGGTATTAGAACCCTTCTCACCATTTGCAACGAGGAGCAAATATCACCAACACTCTTGACTGAAAGGTAAGTCCAGTCTCATGTCGTTGCCCCTTTTTCTCCCACCCCAGGGTGCCTCTTGATATTAATAGTAGCCCTTTCTCTCCTGCTTAATGGGGAGCGAATACCATTAATGGTCTTTTCTGAGGAGATAAGGTAAAGTCTCATATTTTGCTCCCTTTCTTCCCACCACAGGATGCCTCCTAATAATATTAGAATCTTTCTCCCCACTACTAAATGGGGAACAAACATCTTCACCAGTCCTTTCTGAGGAGAGCAGGTGGAATCAAGTCTGACTTTTATCCCCTTTTTCTGACACTCTGCTAATGATATTAGAACCCCTCTCCCAACTCCCAATTGTAGAGCAAATATCACCAACAGTTTTTATTGAGGAGAAAAGGCCAAGTCTTCATGTCATTGCCCTTTTTCTCCCAAGACAGGGTGCCTCCTAATGATATGAAAACCCCTCCCCCTACTCACAAATGGAGAGCAAATATCACCATAATTTTCTGAGGAGACCAGGGCCAGGTCAAGTCTCTTCTCTTTGCTCCCTCCCATTTCTCCTACACAAGGATGTCTCCAAAGGATAGTAGAACCCCTCTCCATACTCCCAAAAGGGGAACAAACATCTTCCATGATCTTTTCTGGTGATACCAGGTCAGGTCACGTCTAATTTTTTATTCCTTTTCCTCCCAACCTAGGTTATCTCCTAAAGATGCTAGAACCACTCTCCCCACTCCCAAATGGGGAGCAAATATCCCCAACCATCTTTGCTGAGGAGCTGGGAATAGAACCGTTCCACACACTCCCACCTTTCTGATTTCTGTCTTTTGCCTCAAAACCTTAAGCAAATGCTCACCTTTCCGGAGGTGACTGGGCTAAACCTCCATTTTTCTTCCTCATTTTTCCTGTCTCCAGTACTTGGGTTACACAACCACACCCCTCAACAATCTTGAGTTGACAAAATGAGCACCTTCTCCCTCTTAGTTCCCATAATCAGCCTCAAGAAGGCCAGCATATGGCCTAACAGGATTTTCTGAGCAGACTGGTCATTGGCTGACAACTTGTCCTCTGTTCCTAGGACAGCAGCTGCCATCAGACTTTTCTGAGGAGCTAAAACTAGGATTCCCCCTCTGCTTCCTTTCTTCTTCCTCAAGATGGAGAGTACCTACTCAACAGTATCTTCTGAGGAGACAAAGCTGAAAGTCTTCTTCTACCCAGCTACCCTCTTTGCCTCCTGCCCCAAGATGGAGATCAGACAAACAAAAGCCTTTTCTGAGATCAGAATGAAACCTGTTCTTTCCCTTAACTGCTTCCCAGCCTGCCTCTGTGCCACACAACAATATTTTCTGAGATTGCACAGCCATCCTCCCCCCTCACCAAGGTCCATCTCTGCTTGGAGCAGTCTACTTCAAGATGGAGAATAAATCCTCCTCTACTTTGTTTCTGAGGAAACTGGACTAAGAACTTTTTAAACTCAAACACATTTTCTTGCCCCAAAATGGAGAGCAAAATTCACACACACACACACACACACAGACAGACACACACACACACACACACACACACACACACACACACACACACCAGTCTTTTCCTGACGACACTAGGAGCTTTGCACCCCCAATAGTATTTACTGAGGAGACTGAACTGGAACTTACCTCATATTAGTCTCCGGCCTCAAAATGAGAAATAAATGTGCCAAACAATGCATGAATTTAGGCCCTGCCCCAACCCTATCATAGTGATGCCTGTTATCTGCTTTAAAATGGAGAGCAAGCATGCCTCAAACAGGCTTTGTCTGAAAAGAAAGGACTGAGAACTTACCGCCTCAACTTTCCTCCCTGAGGAGACTAGAATATTCCTCTTATTTCTTCCTCAGCTGGATCTTCTCCCTCAGAATGGAGGGCAATGTCCTTCAAGGCGTTCCTGAGGAGAATAAACAAAGATCCAGTTTTTTACTTCTTCCTCTCAACTTCCAACTCGAGAACATTCTCCCCACTGACATATTCTGAGATTGACTCATGATCATCTTTTCTAACTCCCAAGGGTTTTCTCAGGTGACAAGACTAATAGCCTTCTCCCTCCTTCCCTCCTTCCTATCTTCTGACTCAAAATGGAGGGAACATATTCAACAATAATTTCTGAGGAGAATGAACCACAAACCTCTTTTGTTATCCCCACCATGTGTACTGGTTCTAGAACCCTCTCCCCAGTAACATACTGAGATTGACTTGTGACCCTCATTGCTTACACCAAAGGCTTTAATCAGGTGATAAAATGAACTCCCTTCTCCTTCTTTCCCTCTTATTTTCTGAATGAAAACAGAGGCACAACGTTCAACCAACTCTTCGGAGGAGAAGAAAATTCAAATCTCTATTTTTCTCCAAACCTTGTGTGCAATTTCTTGAACCTTTGTCCCACTAACCTATTCAGAAGTTGACTTCTAACCCTCACTTCTCACTCCCAAGGCTTATCTCAAGTTACAGGACAAACACCTTTCTCACTCGATCCCTCTTCCATATCTTCTAACGAAAAATGAAGCAAAATGCCTTTCAACTCATTTCTGAGAAGCATAAACTTCAAACGTCTTTTCCTCAGCCCATGTATGGTTTGGAGAACCTTGTCCCCAGTACCATATTCTGAGATTGGAATCTAACTCTAACTGTGGGCCTCCCAAGCCTTTTCTCATCTCATAAGAATAATGCTCTTCTCCCTCCTTCTACCTTTCCTATCTTCAGACTCAAAATGGAGGGAAAATGTTCAACAATCATTTCTAAGATGAGTAAATTTAAAACTGCTTTTCTCCTCTTCATACGTACGGTATCTAGAACCTTCTCTTCACTGACATATTCTAAGATTAACATCTGAGCATCATTACTGGACTCCCAAGGATTTTCTCAGGTCACAAGACAAAAGGCCTTACCGCTCTTTCCTATCTTCCAATTCAAATTGGAAGGAAAAATGCTTTAAGTCATCACTTTGGAGAATTTCACATCTCTTTTCTTCTACCCACATACAGATTCTGCCTAAAGAAAGTTCTTTCTAGCAACACACTGTGAGACTGACTTCTAACTCTCACTGCATGCCCCCAAGACTTTAAGAAGGTGACAAGAATAAAACGTTCTCTCTTGCTCTATTTCTTCTGGCTGAAAATGTAGAGAAATGTCTTTGAAGTCATTTCTCAGGAGAATAAATTACAAACCTCTCATATTGTCTTCATCACCAACTGGACTATGACTGAAGAACTTGCCTCCAACTGACATATTCTGAGATTGACCTATGACCCCAACTGTTAACTCCCATGGCATATCTCAGGAAAATAAGTCAAAAGTTCTTGGCACTCTTTCCTATCTTCTGAATCGAGGTGAAGGGAAAATGTTCAACAATCATTTCTTTTTTTTTCATTCATTAGAATACTTAAGAATACATAATACTTATGATCTTTTCTTTTTTTAAAATTTTTATTTAATAATTACTTTATATTGACAGAATCCATGCCAGAGTACTTTTTTTTACAACATTATCCCTTGCACTTGTTTCTGTTCCGATTTTTCCCCTCCCTCCCTCCACCCCCTCCCCTAGATGGCAAGCAGTCCTTTATATGTTGAATATGTTGCAGTATATCCTAGATACAATATATGTTTGCAGAACCGAACAGTTCTCTTGTTGCATAGGGAGAATTGGATTCAGAAGGTATAAATAACCCGGGAAGAAAAACAAAAATGCAGATAGTTCACATTCGTTTCCAAGTGTTCTTTCTTTGGGTGTAGCTGCTTCTGTCCATCATTTATCAATTGAAACTCAGTTAGGTCTCTTTGTCAAAGAAATCCACTTCCATCAAAATATGTCCTCATACAATATTGTTGTCGAAGTGTATAATGATCTTCTGGTTCTGCTCATTTCACTTAGCATCAGTTCATGTAAGTCTCGCCAGTCCTCTCTGTATTCATCCTGCTGGTCATTTCTTACAGAACAATAATATTCCATAACATTCATATGCCACAATTTATCCAGCCATTCTCCAATTGATGAGCATCCATTCATTTTCCAGTTTCTAGCCACTACAAACAGGGCTGCTACAAACATTTTGGCACATACAGGTCCCTTTCCCTTTTTTAGTATTTCTTTGGGATTTAAGCCCAGTAGAAACACTGCTGGATCAAAGGGTATGCACAATTTGATAACTTTTTGGGCATAATTCCAGATTGCTCTCCAGAATGGTTGGATTCGTTCACATCTCCACCAACAATGCATCAGTATCCCAGTTTTCCCGCATCCCCTCCAACATTCATCATTATTTTTTCCTGTCATCTTAGCCAGTCTGACAGGTGTGTAGTGGTATCTCAGAGTTGTCTTAATTTGCATTTCTCTGATCAATAATGATTTGGAACACTCTTTCATTTGAGTGGTAATAGTTTCAATTTCATCCTCTGAAAATTGTCTGTTCATATCCTTTGACCATTTATCAATTGGAGAATGGCTTGATTTCTTATAAATTTGAGTCAGTTCTCTGTATATTTTGGAAATGAGGTCTTTATCAGAACCTTTAACTGTGAAGATGTCTTCCCAGTTTGTTGCTTCCCTTCTAATCTTGTTTGCATTAGTTTTATTTGTACAAAGGCTTTTTAATTTGATGTAATCAAAATTTTCTATTTTGTGATCAGTAATGATCTCTAGTTCATCTTTGGTCACAAATTTCTTTCTCCTCCACAAGTCTGAGAGATAAACTATTCTATGTTCCTCTAATTTATTTATAATCTCGTTCTTTATGCCTAGGTCATGGACCCATTTTGATCTTATCTTGGTATATGGTGTTAAGTGTGAGTCCATGCCTAATTTCTGCCATACTAATTTCCAATTATCCCAGCAGTTTTTATCAAATAATGAATTCTTTTCCCAGAAGTTAGGGGCTTTGGGTTTGTCAAACACTAGATTGCTATAGTTGACTATTCTGTCTTGTGAACCTAACCTTTTCCACTGATCCACTAATCTATTTCTTAGCCAATACCAAATGGTTTTGGTGACTGCTGCTTTATAATATAATTTTAGATCAGGTACAGCTAGGCCACCTTCATTTGATTTTTTTTTCATTAATTCCCTTGAGATTCTCGACTTTTTATTGTTCCATATGAATTTTGTTGTTATTTTTTCTAGATCATTAAAATATTTTCTTGGAAGTCTGATTGGTATAGCACTAAATAAATAGATTAGTTTAGAGAGTATTGTCATCTTTATTATGTTCGCTCGGCCGATCCAAGAGCACTTAATATTTTTCCAATTATTTAAGTCTGACTTTATTAGTGTGGAGACTTTTATAATTTTGCTCATATAATTCCTGACTTTCCTTTGGTAGATAGATTCCCAAATATTTTATGGTATCAACAGTTATTCTGAATGGAATTTCTCTTTGTATCTCTTGCTGTTGGGTTTTGTTGGTGATGTATAAAAATGCTGAGGATACATGGGGATTTATTTTGTATCCAGCTACTTTGCTAAAATTATGAATTATTTCTAATAGCTTTTTAGTAGAATCTCTGGGGTTCTCTAGGTTTACCATCATATCATCTGCAAAGAGTGATAGTTTGGTTTCCTCATTGCCTACTCTAATTCCTTTAATATCTTTCTCGTCTCTTATTGCCGAGGCTAGTGTTTCTAAAACGATATTAAATAATAATGGTGATAGTGGGCAACCTTGCTTCACTCTAGATCTTACTGGGAAAGGTTCCAGTTTTCCCCCATTGCATATGATGCTTACTGATGGTTTTAAATATATGCTCCTGACTATTTTAAGGAAAAGTCTATTTATTCCTATGCTCTCAAGTGTTTTTATTAGGAATGGATGTTGGATTTTATCAAATGCTTTTTCTGCATCTATTGAGATGATCATATGGTTTTTGTTTGGTTACTGATATAGTCAATTATGCTAATAGTTTTCCTAATATTGAACCAGCCCTGCATTCCTGGTATAAATCCTACTTGGTCATAGTGTATTATCCTGGGGATGATTTTCTGTAATCTTTTTGCTAATATTTTATTTAAGATTTTAGCATCAATATTCATTAGGGAGATTGGTCTATAATTTTCTTTCTCTGTTTTCAGCCTACCTGGTTTAGGTTTCAGTACCATGTCTGTGTCATAAAAGGAGTTTGGTAGGACACCTTCAATCCCTATTTTTTCAAATAGTTTATTTAGCATTGGAGTTAATAGTTCTTTAAATGTTTGATAGAATTCACATGTAAATCCATCTGGTCCTGGGGATTTTTTCTTAGGGAGTTGATTGATAGTTTGTTCTATTTCTTTTTCTGAGATGGGACTGTTTAGGATATTTATTTCTTCCTCTGTTAGTTTGGGCAAGCTATATTTTTGGAGGTATTTTTCTATTTCATTTAAGTTGTTGAATTTATTGGCATAAAGTTGGGCAAAGTAACTCCTAAGTAGTGCTCTAATTTCCTCTTCGTTAGTGGGAAGTTCTCCCTTTTCATTTTTAAGACTAACAATTTGATTTTCCTCTTTCCTTTTTTAAATCAGATTTACTAAGGGTTTGTCTATTTTGTTGTTTTTTTTTCATAGAACCAACTCTTAGTTTTATTAATTAATTCAATAGTTTTTTTTACTTTCAATTTTATTGATCTCTCCTTTTATTTTTAGAATTTCAAGTTTAGTGTTTGACTGGGGGTTTTTAATTTGTTCCTTTTCTAGCATTTTTAGTTGCAAGCCCAATTCACTGACCTTCTCTTTCTCTATTTTATACAAATAGGCCTCTAGAGATATGAAATTTCCCCTTATTAATGCTTTGGCTGCATCCCATACATTTTGGTATGATGTCTCATTATTATCGTTTTCTTGGGTGAAGTTATTAATTATGTCTATGATTTGCTGTTTCACCCAATCATTCTTTAGTATGAGATTATTTAGTTTCCAATTATTTTTTGGTCTACTTTCCCCTGGTTTTTTATTAAATGTAATTTTCATTGCATCGTGGTCTGAAAAGGATGCATTTACTATTTCTGCCTTACTCCATTTGAGTTTGAGGTTTTTATGTCCTAATATATGGTCAATTTTTGTATAGGTTCCATGAACTGCTGAAAAGAAAGTGTATTCCTTTCTGTCTCCATTACATTTTCTCCAGAGATCTATCATATCTAATTTTTCTAGTATTCTGTTTACCTCTTTGACTTCTTTATTATTTATTTTGTGGTTTGATTTATCTAATTCTGAGAGTACAAGGTTAAGATCTCCCACTATTATAGTTTTACTGTCTATTTCTTCTTGCAGCTCTCTTAATTTCTCTTTAAGAATTTAGATGCTACACCACTTGGTGCATATATGTTTAATATAGATACTGCTTCATTATCCATGCTACCCTTTAGCAAGATATAGTGCCCTTCCTTATCTCTTTTAATTAGATCAATTTTTGCTTTAGCTTGATCTGAGATCAGGATGGGTACCCCTGCTTTTTTGACTTCACCTGAAGCATAGTAGATTTTGCTCCAACCTTTTACCTTTAACCTGCATGTATCTCCCCGCTTCAGGTGTGTTTCCTGTAAACAACATATTGTAGGATTCTGGCTTTTAATCCATTCTGCTAACCACTTCCTCTTTATGGGGGAGTTTACCCCGTTCACATTTATGGTTAGAATGACCAATTCTGTATTACTTGCCATCTTGTTAACCCCGGTTTATGCTTTTCTCCCTTCTTTCCCCTTTACCCCCCTTCCCAGTATTAAGCTTGTGAGCACCCCTTGCTTCTCACAGCCCTCCCTTTTTAGTGTCCCTCCCCCCGCCTTAGAGTTCCTCCCCCTATCTTACCCCTTTCCCTCCCAGTTCCCGTATTCCCTTCCGCTTAGCTTATTCCTTCCCTTTTCACTTTTCCCTTCTCACTTTTCAATGAGGTGGGAGAAGTTTCACCATAGATTGAATATGTCTAAAATTTTTCTCTTAAAGCCAATTCTGAAGGCAGTAAGATACCCACTATATTCATCCCCCTCCATTCTTTCTCTCAGATATAATAGGTTTCCTATGCCTCTTCATGAGATGTACTCCCCCCACTTTACCCTTTTTCTGGTACAATGTCCTTTCCACATCAGTTTCTCGAACAAGGTATACATGTATTCTTTATATATCTTTATAGCCGAAATATAGTTCCCAAGATTAATCTTTACCTTTTTAGATTTCTCTTGAGTTCTATGTTTGTAGATCAAATTTTTTGTTAAGTTCTGGATTTTTCATCATAAATAGGTGAAATTCGCTTACTTCGTTGAATGTCCATCTTCTTCCCTGGAAAAAGATGCTCATTTTTAGCTGGGTAAGTTATTTTTGGTTGCATACCAAGTTCCTTAGCCTTTCGGAATATCATATTCCAGGCCCTTCGATCTTTTAGTGTGGATGCTGCCAGATCCTGGGTGATCCTTATTGTGGCTCCTTGATACTTGAATTGGGTTTTTCTAGCCACCTGCAATATTTTTTCCTTCGTCTGAGGGTTCTGGCATTTGGCCACTATATTCCTTGGTGTTTTGATTTTAGGATCCCTTTCACTGGGTGATCGATGAATTCTTTCAATGTTTATTTTTTCCTCTGTTCCTATGACTTCTGGGCAGTTCTCATTGATAATTTCCTGGAAAATAGTGTCCAGGCTCTTTTTTTCATCATGCTTTTCTGGGAGTCCAATGATTCTCAGATTGTCTCTCCTGGATCTGTTTTCCAGGTCTGTTGTCTTCCCCAGAAGGTATTTCACATTCTTTTCCATTGTTTGATTTTTTTGGATTTGCTTGACTGATTCTTCTTGTCTCCTCGAGTCATTCAATTCCATTTGTTTGACCCTGATTTTCAGTGAAGTATTTTCTTCACTCACTTTTTAAAAATCTTTTTCTAATCGTCCCATTGAGTTCTTTTGTTCTGTGGAATTTTTTTCCATTTCGCCAATTTTGTTTTTTAGAGAGCTATTTTCTGTTTCCAACAATCATTTATTTCTAAGGTGAGTAAATGTCCAACCTCTACTCTTCTCATCACGTGTACTATTTCCAGCACCTTCGCCTAAAAGACTTCTTCTGAGATTCACTTTGATCATCACTGCTGGCGTCACAGGATTTTTCGCACAGTGAAATCTGAAGTCGTTCTCCTTCCTTCACTTTCATGTTGATGACTTAAAAAAGAAGTGAAATCTCCATCAACTCAATACTTTCTGAGGAGAATAAAGTCCACCTCTTTTTTGCGTCATCACATCGTTTATTATTTCTTGAAACTCTGGACTATTAACATATTCTGAGATTGATTTTTGACCCTCACTTTTTACTCTTACGGGTTTTTGCAGTGGACAAGCCGAATGCCCTTCTCCCTCCTTCCCTCTTATCTTCTGAATGAAAACAGAGTCAAAACATTCAATAATCCTTTCTGAGCAGAATCAACCACAAAACACTTATGTTCTCCTAACCATGTGTACAGTTTCTAGGATCATCTCCTCAAGGATATATTTTGAGATGGACTTCTGACCATCATTTTTGGTTTCACACAGCTTTTATTAGGTGTCAAGCCTAACACTCTTCTCCGACTTTCTCCATTTCATTTCTTCTGCTTCAAAATGAAGACAAGTATACTTCAACTCACTTCAATAGATTCTCAAGAGAAGAAAGTACAAAACTGGTTTCATCTCACCATCTGTCCTTTTTGGAAAACCATCTCCAAGCCCCACAATCTGAGATTGAAATCTAACTCTAATTGAAGACTACCCACAACTAGTTTCATTTTATACACATAATGACCTTCTCCCTCCTTCCAACTTTCCTATCTTCAGTCATGAAACGGAGGGAAAATATTCAACAATCATTTCTAAGGTGAGTAAATGTCCAACCTCTTTTCTTCTCATCATGTGTACTATTTCGAGAACCTTCTCCTAAAAGACTTATTCTGAGATTAACTTTGACCATCACTGCTGGCCTCACAAGGCTTTCGTCAGAGTGAAAACTAAGGTCCTTCTCCTTCCTTCCCTCCTTCATATTTTCTGACTTACAAATGACGGGAAATGTCCACCAAGTAGTTTCTGAGGAGAATAAAGGCCAGCTCTATTTTTCTCATCACCTTTTCCATTATTTCTTGAACCTCCTCCATATTATCATATTCTGAGATGCATTTGTGACCCTCATTTCGTATACTTAAGGCTGTTTGCAGCGGACAAGGCTAACGGCCTTATCCCTCCTTCCTTCTGCCTTATCTTCTGATTCAAAACTGAGTAAAAAAATTCAATAATTATTTCTGAGGAGAATCAACAACAAAACACTTTTCTTCTCCTGACCATGTGTAAAGATTTTGGATCTTCTCCTCAATGACATATTTTGAGATGGACTTCTGACCATAATTGTTATTTTCCCAAAGCTTTTATCAGGAGACCAGCCTAACACACTGCTCCCTCTTTCTCTATTTCATTTCTTCTGTCTCAAAATGAAGAGAAATATGCTTCAACTCGCTTCAACTTATTCTCAGAAGAAGAAATTACAAACCATGTTTCTTCACACCAGGTGTTCTCTTTGGAAAACCATCTCTGATCCCGATAATCTGAGATTGGAATCTAATTCTAACTATGGGTGTACCAAGCCTTTTCTTATCTCATAAGAGTAATGATCTTCTCCCTCCTGGCATCTTTGCTATCTTCAGTCACCAAACGGAGGGAAAATATTCAACAATCATTTCTTAGGTGAGTAAATGTCCAACCTCTTCTCTTCTCATCATGTGTACTATTTCAAGCACATTCTCCTAAAAGACTCATTCTGAGATTGACTTTCCCCATCACCGCTGGCCTCGCAAGGCTTTTCTCACAGTGAAAATTAAGGTCCATGGCCTTCCTTCCCTCTTTCATGTTTTCTGACTTAAAAATGAAGGGGAATGTCCATCAAGTAGTTTCTGAGGAGAATAGAGTCCACCTCTTTTTCTTCTCATCAGCTTGTATATTGTTTCTTGAACCTGCTCCCTATTAACATATTATGAGATGGATTTGTGACCCTCACTTCTTAAGCTTAAGGCTTTATGCAGCGGACAAGCCTAACGCCCTTTTCCCTCCTTCGCTCTTCTTTATCTTCTGAATCAAAACAGAGGGAAAACATTCAATAACCATTTCTGAGGAGAATCAATGACAAAACACTTTTCTTCTCTTAAATATGTGTACAGTTTCTAAGATCTTCTCCTCAATGACATACTTTGAGATTGACTTCTGAACATCATTGTTGGTTTCCCAAAACTTATATCGTGTGACCACACTAACACCTTTCTCCCTCTTTCTCTATTTCATTTCTTCTGTCTCAAAATGAAGAGAAATATTGTTCAACTCCCTTGAACTTATTCTGAGAAGAAGAAACTACAAACCATGTTTCTTCTCACCATGTGTACTTTTTGGAAAACCATCAACGAGCCCCATAATCTGACATTGGAATCTAACTCTAACTCCAATCCTCCCAAGCCTTTTCTCATCTCCTAAGAATAATGCTCTTCTCCCTCCATCCATCATTCCTATCTGAAGACACAAAACGGAGGGAAAATAGTCAACAATCATTTCCAAGGTGAGTCAATGTCCAACCGCTTTTCTTCTCATCATATGTACTATTTCGAGCACCTTGTCCTAAAAGACTTATTCTGAGATTGACTTTGACCATCACTGCGGCCCTCACAAGACTTTTCTCACAGTGAAAACTAAGGTCCTTCTCCTGCCTTCCCTCTTTCATATTTTCTGACTTCAAAATGAAAGGAAATGTCCATCAAGTAATTTCTGAGGAGAATAAAAGCCACCTTTTTTTCCTCATCACCTTTTCCATTATTTCTTGAATCTCTTCCCTATTAAATGCTGAGATTGACTTGTGACCCTCACTTCTTACTCTTAAGGCTTTATGCAGCCGACAAGCCTAACGCCCTTCTCCCTCCTTCCCTCTTCCTTATCTTCTGAATCAAAACAGAGGGAAAACTTTCAATATTCATTTCTGAGGAGAATCAAGGACAAAACACTTTTCTTCTCCTAACCATGAGTACGGTTTCTAGGATGATCTCCTCAATGACATATTTTCAGATTGATTTCTGACCATCCTTGTTGGTTTCCCAAAGCTTTTATCAAGTCAAACGCCTAAAACCCTTCTACTTCTTTCTCTATTTCATTTCTTCTGCTTCCAAATGAAGAGAAATATCATTCAACTCGCTTCAACTTATTCTGAGAAGAAGAAACTACAAAACTTGTTTCAACTCCCCATCTATACTTTTTGGAAAACCATATGCGAGCCCCATATTCTGAGACTGGCATCTAACTCTAAGTTGGGGTCTCCCAAGCCTTTTCTCATCTCAAAAGAATAATGCTCTTTTCCCTGGTTCCATTTTTCCTATCTTCAGACACAAAAAGGAAGGAAAATAGTCAACAATCATTTCTAAGGTGAGTAAATGTCCAACCTCTTTTCTTCTCATCATGTGTAATATTTTGAGCACGTTCTTTAAAAGACTTATTCTGAGATTGGCTTTCACCATCACTGTTGGCCTCACAAAGCTTTTCTCACAGTGAAAACTAAGGTCCTTCTCCTCCCTTCCCTCTTTCATATTTTCTGACTTCAAAATGAAGGGGAATGTCCATCAAGTAATTTCTGAGAAGAATAGAAACTACCTCTTTTTTTCTCATCAGCTTATTTATTATTGCTTCAACCTCCTCCCTATTAACATATTCTGAGATGGATTTGTGACCCTCACTTCTTAAGCTTAAGGCTTTATGAAGTGGACAAGCGAAACGCCCTTCTCCCTCCTTCCCTCTTATCTTTTGAATCAAAACAGAGGCAAAACTTGCAATAATCATTTCTGAGGAGAATCAACAACAAAACACTTTGCTTCTCCTAACCATGTGTAGAGTTTCTAGGATCTTCTCCTCAATGACATATTTTGAGATTGCCTTCTGCACATCATTGTTAGTTTTCCAAAGCTTTTATGAGGTGTCAAGCCTAACACTCTTCTCCCACTTTCTCTATTTCATTTCTTCTGCCTCAAAATGAAGACAAGTGTCCTTGAACTCACTTCAATAGATTCTCAGGAGAAGAAACTACAAACCTTGTTTCATCTCATCATCTGTCCTTTTTGGAAAACCATCTCCAAGCCCCATAATCTGAGATTGAAATCTCACGCTAATTGAAGGCCTCGCACAACTAGTCTCATTTTATAGACATAATGCCCTTCTCCTTCCTTCCATCTTTCCTATCTGCAGTCACAAAATGGAGGGAAAATATTCAACAATCATTTCTAAGGTGAGTAAATGTCCAACCTCTTTTCTTCTCATCATGTGTACTATTTCGAGAACCTTCTCCTAAAAGACTTATTCTGAGATTAACTTTGACCATCACTGCTGGCCTCACAAGGCTTTTGTCAGAGTGAAAACTAAGGTCCTTCTCCTTCCTTCCCTCCTTCATATTTTCTGACATACAAATGACGGGAAATGTCCATCATGTAGTTTCTCAGGAGAATAAAGGCCAGCTCTTTTGTGCTCATCACCTTTTCCATTATTTCTTGAACCTCGTCCGTATTATCATATTCTGAGATGCATTTGTGACCCTCATTTTGTACACTTAAGGCTGTTTGCAGCGGACAAGGCTAACGGCCTTATCCCTCCTTCCTTCTGCCTTATCTTCTGATTCAAAACTGAGTAAAAAAATTCAATAATTATTTCTGAGGAGAACCACAACAAAACACATTTCTTCTCCTGACCATGTGTAAAGATTTTGGATCTTCTCCTCAATGACACATTTTGAGATGGACTTCTGACCATAATTGTTATTTTCCCAAAGCTTTTATCAGGTGACCAGCATAACAAACTGCTCCCTCTTTTTCTATTTCATTTCTTCTGTCTCAAAATGAAGAGAAATATCCTTCAACTCACTTCAACTTATTCTCAGAAGAAGAAACTACAAACGATGTTTCTTCACACCATGTGTTCTCTTTGGAAAACCATCTCCAATCCCCATAATCTGACATTGGAATAAAATTCTAACTCCGGTCCTCCCAAGCCTTTTCCCATCTCATAAGAATAATACTCTTCTCCCTCCTTCCATCTTTCCTATCTTCAGACACCAAATGGAGGGAAAATATTCAACAATCATTTCCAAGATGAGTCAATGTGTCCAACCTCTTTTCTTCTCATCATGTGTACTATTTCGTGCACCTTCTCTGAAAAGACTTAATCTGAGATTGACTTTGACCATCACTGCGGCCCTCACAAGACTTTTCTCACAGTGAAAACTAAGGTCCTTCTCCTGCCTTCCCTCTTTCATATTTTCTGACTTCAAAATGAAAGGAAATGTCCAAGTAATTTCTGAGTAGAAGAAAAGCAACCTTTTTTTCCTCATCACCTTTTCCATTATTTCTTGAATCTCTTCCCTATTAAATGATGAGATTGACTTGTGACCCTCACTTCTTACTCTTAAGGCTTTATGCAGCCGACAAGCCTAACGCCCTTCTCCCTCCTTCCCTCTTCCTTATCTTCTGAATCAAAACAGAGGGAAAACTTTCAATATTCATTTCTGAGGAGAATCAAGGACAAAACACTTTTCTTCTCCTAACCATGAGTACGGTTTCTAGGATGATCTCCTCAATGACATATTTTCAGATTGACTTCTCACCATCCTTGTTGGTTTCCCAAAGCTTTTATCAAGTCACACGCCTAAAACACTTCTCCTTCTTTCTCTATTTCATTTCTTCTGCTTCCAAATGAAGAGAAATATCATTCAACTCACTTCAACTTATTCTAATAAGAAGAAACTACAAAACTTGTTTCAACTCCCGATCTATATGTTTTAGAAAAACATATGCGAGCCCCATATTCTGAGACTGGCATCTAACTCTAAGTTGGGGTCTCCCAAGCCTTTTCTCATCTCATAAGAATAATGTTTTTTCCCTGATTCCATTTTTCCTATCTTCAGACGCAAAACGGAGGGAAAATAGTCAACAATCATTTCTAAGGTGAATAAATGTCCAACCTCTTTTCTTCTCATCATGTGTAATATTTTGAGCACGTTCTTTAAAAGACTTATTCTAAGATTGACTTTCCCCATCACTGCTGGCCTCACAAAGGTTTTCTCACATTGAAAACTAAGGTCCTTCTCCTTCCTTCCCTCTTTGATGTTTTCTGACTTCAAAATGAAGGGGAATGTCCATCAAGTAGTTTCTGAAGAGAATAGAATCCACCTCTTTTTTTTCTCATCAGCTTGTATATTATTTCTTGAACCTGCTCCCTATTAACATATTATGAGATTGATTTGTGATCCTCACTTCTTAAGCTTAGGGCTTTATGCAGTTGACAAGCCTAACACCGTTATCCCTCCTTCGCTCTTCCTTATGATCTGAATCAAAACAGAGGGAAAACATTCAATAACCACTTCTGAGGAGAATCAACGACAAAACACTTTTCTTCTCTTAACTATGTGTACAGTTTCTAGGATCTTCTCCTCAATGACATACTTTGAGATTGACTTCTGAACATCATTGTTGGTATCCCAAAACTTATATCATGTGACCAGACTAACACCCTTCTCCCTCTATCTCTATTTCATTTCTTCTGTCTCAAAATGAAGAGAAATATCCTTCAACTTGCTTCAACTTATTCTCAGAAGAAGAAACTACAAACCATGTTTCTTCACACCATGTGTTCTCTTTGGAAAACCATCTCCGATCCCCATAATCTGAGATTGGCATCTAATTCTAACTCCGGTCATCCCAAGCCTTTTCTCATCTCATAAGAATAATACTTTTCTCCCTGATTCCATCTTTGCTATCTTCAGGCACCAAATGGAGGGAAAATAGTCAACAATCATTTCTAAGGTGAGTAAATGTCCAACCTCTTTTCTTCTCATCATGTGTAATATTTTGACCATGTTCTTTAAAAGACTTATTCTGAGATTGGCTTTCACCATCACTGTTGGCCTCACAAAGCTTTTTGCATAGTGAAAACTAAGGTCCTTCTCCTCCATTCCCTCTTTCATATTTTCTGACTTCAAAATGAAGGGGAATGTCCATCAAGTAATTTCTGAGAAGAATAGAAACTACCTCTTTTTTTCTCATCAGCTTCTTTATTATTGCTTCAACCTCCTCCCTATTAACATATTCTGAGATGGATTTGTGACCCTCACTACTTAAGCTTAAGGCTTTATGAAGTGGACAAGCGAAACGCCCTTCTCCCTCCTTCCCTCTTATCCTTTGAATCAAAACAGAGGGAAAACTTACAATAATCATTCCTGAGGAGAATCAAAAACAAAACACTTTGCTTCTCCTAACCATGTGTAGAGTTTCTAGGATCTTCTCCTCAATGACATATTTTGAGATTGCCTTCTGAACATCATTGTTAGTTTCCCAAAACTTTTATGAGTTGTCGAGCCTAACACTCTTCTCCCACTTTTTCTATTTCATTTCTTCTGCCTCAAAATGAAGACAAGTGTCCTTGAACTCACTTCAATAGATTCTCAGGAGAAGAAACTACAAAACTTGTTTCATCTCACCATCTGTCCTTTTTGGAAAACCATCTCCAAGCCCCATAATCTGAGATTGAAATCTCACTCTAATTGAAGGCCTCGCACAACTAGTCTCATTTTATAGACATAATGCCCTTCTCCCTCCTTCCATCTTTCCTATCTTCAGTCACAAAACGGAGGGAAAATATTCAACAATCATTTCTAAGGTGAGTAAATGTCCAACCTCTTTTCTTCTCATCATGTGTACTATTTCGAGCACCTTCTCCTAAAAGAGTTATTCTGAGATTGACTTTCTCCATCACTGCTGGCCTCACAAGGCTTTTCTCACATGGAAAATTAAGGTCCATCTCCTTCCTTCCCTCTTTCCTATTTTCTGACTTAAAAATGAAGGGAAATGTCGGTCAATTAATTTCTAAGGACAATAAAAGCCACCTCTTTTTTTATCATCATCTTTTTCATTATTTCTTGAATCTCTTCCCTATTAACAAATCTTGAGATTGATGTGTGACCCACACTTATTACACTTAAGGCTGTTTACAGCGGCCAAGGCTAACGCCCCTATCCCTCCTTCCTTCAGCCTTATCTTCTGATTCAAAACTGAGTAAAATAATTTAATAACTATTTCTGAGAAGAACCACAACAAAACACATTTCTTCTCCTGACCATGTGTAAAGATTTTGGATCTTCTCCTCAATGACATATTTTGAGATGGACTTCTGATCATAATTGTTATTTTCCCAAAGCTTTTATCGGGTGACCAGCCTAACACACTGCTCCCTCTTTTTCTATTTCATTTCTTCTGTCTCAAAATGAAGAGAAATATCCTTCAACTCACTTCAACTTATTCTCAGAAGAAGAAACTACAAACGATGTTTCTTCACACCATGTGTTCTCTTTGGAAAACCATCTCCAATCCCCATAATCTGACATTGGAATAAAATTCTAACTCCGGTCCTCCCAAGCCTTTTCTCATCTCATAAGAATAATGCTCTTCTCCCTCCTTCCATCTTTCCTATCTTCAGACACCAAATGGAGGGAAAATATTCAACAATCATTTCCAAGGTGAGTCAATGTCCAACCTCTTTTCTTCTCATCATGTGTACTATTTCGAGCACCTTCTCCTAAAAGACTTATTCTGAGACTGACTTTGACCATCACTGCGGCCCTCAAAAGACTTTTCTCACAGTGAAAACTAAGGTCCTTCTCCTGCCTTCCCTCTTTCATATTTTCTGACTTCAAAATGAAAGGAAATGTCCAAGTAATTTCTGAGTAGAAGAAAAGCAACCTTTTTTTCCTCATCACCATTTCCATTATTTCTTGAATCTCTTCCCTATTAAATGCTGAGATTGACTTGTGACCCTCACTTCTTACTCTTAATGCTTTATGCAGCCGACAAGCCTAACGCCCTTTTCCATCCTTCCCTCTTCCTTATCTTCTGAATGAAAACAGAGGGAAAACTTTCTTTATTCATTTCTGAGGAGAATCAAGGACAAAACACTTTTCTTCTCCTAACCATGAGTACGGTTTCTAGGATGATCTCCTCAATGACATATTTTCAGATTGACTTCTCACCATCCTTGTTGGTTTCCCAAAGCTTTTATCAAGTCACACACATAAAACACTTCTCCCTCTTTCTCTATTTCATTTCTTCTGCTTCGAAATGAAGAGAAATATCATTCAAATCACTTCAACTTATTCTAATAAGAAGAAACTACAAAACTTGTTTCAACTCCCGATCTATATGTTTTAGAAAAACATATGCGAGCCCCATATTCTGAGACTGGCATCTAACTCTAAGTTGGGGTCTCCCAAGCCTTTTCTCATCTCATAAGAATAATGTTCTTTTCCCTGATTCCATTTTTCCTATCTTCAGACGCAAAACGGAGGGAAAATAGTCAACAATCATTTCTAAGGTGAATAAATGTCCAACCAACCTCTTTTCTTCTCATCATGTGTAATATTTTGAGCACGTTCTTTAAAAGACTTATTCTAAGATTGACTTTCCCCATCACTGCTGGCCTCACAAAGGTTTTCTCACATTGAAAACTAAGGTCCTTCTCCTTCCTTCCCTCTTTGATGTTTTCTGACTTCAAAATGAAGGGGAATGTCCATCAAGTAGTTTCTGAAGAGAATAGAATCCACCTCTTTTTTTTCTCATCAGCTTGTATATTATTTCTTGAACCTGCTCCCTATTAACATATTATGAGATTGATTTGTGATCCTCACTTCTTAAGCTTAGGGCTTTATGCAGTTGACAAGCCTAACACCGTTATCCCTCCTTCGCTCTTCCTTATGATCTGAATCAAAACAGAGGGAAAACATTCAATAACCACTTCTGAGGAGAATCAACGACAAAACACTTTTCTTCTCTTAACTATGTGTACAGTTTCTAGGATCTTCTCCTCAATGACATACTTTGAGATTGACTTCTGAACATCATTGTTGGTATCCCAAAACTTATATCATGTGACCAGACTAACACCCTTCTCCCTCTATCTCTATTTCATTTCTTCTGTCTCAAAATGAAGAGAAATATCCTTCAACTTGCTTCAACTTATTCTCAGAAGAAGAAACTACAAACCATGTTTCTTCACACCATGTGTTCTCTTTGGAAAACCATCTCCGATCCCCATAATCTGAGATTGGCATCTAATTCTAACTCCGGTCATCCCAAGCCTTTTCTCAACTCATAAGAATAATACTTTTCTCCCTGATTCCATCTTTGCTATCTTCAGGCACCAAATGGAGGGAAAATAGTCAACAATCATTTCTAAGGTGAGTAAATGTCCAACCTCTTTTCTTCTCATCATGTGTAATATTTTGACCATGTTCTTTAAAAGACTAATTCTGAGATTGGCTTTCACCATCACTGTTGGCCTCACAAAGCTTTTTGCATAGTGAAAACTAAGGTCCTTCTCCTCCATTCCCTCTTTCGTATTTTCTGACTTCAAAATGAAGGGGAATGTCCATCAAGTAATTTCTGAGAAGAATAGAAACTACCTCTTTTTTTCTCATCAGCTTCTTTATTATTGCTTCAACCTCCTCCCTATTAACATATTCTGAGATGGATTTGTGACCCTCACTACTTAAGCTTAAGGCTTTATGAAGTGGACAAGCGAAACACCCTTCTCCCTCCTTCCCTCTTATCCTTTGAATCAAAACAGAGGGAAAACTTACAATAATCATTCCTGAGGAGAATCAACAACAAAACACTTTGCTTCTCCTAACCATGTGTAGAGTTTCTAGGATCTTCTCCTCAATGACATATTTTGAGATTGCCTTCTGAACATCATTGTTGGTTTCCCAAAGCTTTTATGAGGTGTCAAGCCTAACACTCTTCTCCCACTTTCTCTATTTCATTTCTTCTGCCTCAAAATGAAGACAAGTGTCCTTGAACTCACTTCAATAGATTCTCAGGAGAAGAAACTACAAAACTTGTTTCATCTCACCATCTGTCCTTTTTGGAAAACCATCTCCGATCCCTATAATCTGTGATTGGAATTTAATTCTATCTATGGGCCTATCAAGCCTTTTCTTCTCTCAAAAGAATAATGATCTTCTCCATCCTTCCATCTTTCCTATCTTCCGAAACAAAATGGAGGGAATATATTCAACAATCATTTCTAAGGTGAGTCAATGTACAAACCTCTTTTCTTCTCATCATGTGTACTATTTCGAGCACATTCTCCTAAAAGACTTATTCTGAGATTGACTTTCCACATCACTGTTGGCCTCACAACGCTTTTCTCACAGTGAAAATTAAGGTCCATTTCCTTCATTCCCTCTTTCCTATTTTCTGACTTAAAAATGAACGGAAATGTCGATCAATTAATTTCTGAGGACAATAAAAGCCACCTTTTTTTTTAATCATCATCTTTTTCATTATTTCTTGAATCTCTTCCCTATTAACAAATCTTGAGATTGATGTGTGACCCTCACTTCTTAAGCTTAAGGCTTTATGAAGCGGGCAAGCTAAACGCCCTTCTCCCTCCTTCCCTCTTATCTTTTGAATCAAAACAGAGGGAAAACTTGCAATAATCATTTCTGAGGAGAATCAACAACAAAACACTTTGCTTCTTCTAACCATGTATACAGTTTCTAGGATCTTCTCCTCAATGACATATTTTTATATTGACTTGTGAACATCTTCGTTTGTTTTCCCAAAGCTTTTATCAGTTGTCAAGCAGACTCTTCTCCCACTTTCTCTATTTCATTTCTTCTGCCTCAAAATGAAGACAAGTGTCCTTGAACTCACTTCAATAGATTCTCAGGAGAAGAAACTACAAAACTTGTTTCATCTCACCATCTGTCCTTTTTGGAAAACCATCTCCGAGCCCCATAATCTGAGATTGAAATCTCACTGTAATTGAAGGCCTCCCACAACTAGTCTCATTTTATAGACATAATGCCCTTCTCCCTCCTTCCATCTTTCCTATCTTCAGTCAAAAAACGGAGGGAAAATATTCAACCACCATTTCTAAGGTGAGTAAATGTCCAACCTCTTTTCTTCTCATCATGTGTACTATTTCGAGCACATTCTCCTAAAAGACTTATTCTGAGACTTACTTTGACCATCACTGCTGGCCTTACAAGAGTTTTAGCACAGTGAAAACTAAGGTACTTGTCCTTCCTTCCCTCTTATTTTCTGACTTAAAAATGAAAGGGAATGTCCATCAAGTAGTTTCTGAGGACAACAGAGTCTACTGCTTTTTTTTCTCATCAGCTTGTTTATTATTTCTTGGTCCTCCTCCCTATTAACATATTCTGAGATGGATTTGTGACCCTCACTTCTTAAGCTTAAGGCTTTATGCACCAAACAAGCCTAACATCCTTCTCCCCCCTTCCCTCTTATCCTCTGAATCAAAACAGAAGGAAAATGTTCAATAATCATTTCTGAGGAGAATCAACAACAAAACTCTTTTCTTCTCCCAACTATGTGGACAGTTTCTAGGATCTTCTCCTCAATGACATATTTTGAGATTGACTTCTGCTGTAACCTATTCAACATGTAAAGGACTGCTTGCCATCTAGGGGAGGGGGTGGAGGGAGGAAAGGGAAAAATCAGAACAGAAGTGAACGCAAGGGATAATGTTGTAAAATAATTACCCTGGCATGGGTTCTATCCATAAAAAGTAAAAAAAAAATAAATAAATAAATAAAAAAGGGGCCAAAACTTATAGAAGGATTGCCTTATAGTCACGGGGAACTTTGGCCAAATAAGATGAATATCAGTGGGAGATAATGGGGTAAGAAATTAGTCATATAGGGAAATTAAGCACTTCAGAAAGGCTATAACCTTGGTAGTATCCAGACAATGAGTACAGAGAATAACAGAGAATAAAAGACTGTGCTTTTGTACTTCAAAAGTATGCCTACAGTTTAGAAATCTGCTCTTGCAAGAATGTAAAATAAAATGTTTCTTGAATTCAAAAAAAAAAAAAAAAGAGATTGACTTCTGAACATCATTGTTGGTTTCCCAAAACTTGTATCAGTTGTCAAGGATAACACTCTTCTCCCATTTTCTCTATTTCATTTCTTCTGCCGCAAAATGAAGACAAGTGTCCTTGAACTCACGTCAATAGATTCTCAGGAGAAGAAACTACAAAACTTGTTTCATCTCACCATCTGTCCTTTTTGGAAAACCATCTCCGAGCCCCATAATCTGAGATTGAAATCTCACTCTAATTGAAGGCCTCCCACAACTAGTTTCATTTTATAGACATAATGCCCTTCTCCCTCCTTCCATCTTTTCTATCTTCAGTTACAAAACAGAGGTAAAATATTCAACAAACATTTATAATGTGAGTAAATGTCCAACCTCTTTTCTTCTCATCAAGTGTAATATTTTGAGCACGTTCTTTAAAAGATTTATTCTGAGATTGACTTTCACCATCACTGTTGGTGTTTCTGAGAAGAATAAAATCCACCTGTTTTTTTCGGGTCACCTTGTTTATTACTTCTTGAACCTCCTCCCTACTAACATATTCTAAGACTGATTTGTCACCCTCACTACCTACTCTTAAGGCTTTATGCATCAGACAAGCCTAATGCCCTTCTCCCTCCTTTCCTTTCCTTTTCTTCTGAATCAAAACCGAGGGAAAACATTTAATAACCATTTCTGAGGAGAATCAACGACAAAACACTTTTCTTCTCTTAACTATGTGTTCAGTTTCTAGGATCTTCTCCTCAATGACATATTTTGAGATTGACTTCTGAACATCATTGTTGGATTCCCAAAGCTCATATTGTGCGACCAGTCTAACAACCTTCTCCCTCTTTCTCTATTTCATTTCTTCTGTCTCAAAACGAAGAATAATGTCCTTCAAGTCGCTTCAACTTATTCTGAGGAGAAGAAAATACAAAACTTGTTTTTGCTCACCATGTGTACTGTTTCGAAACCATCTCCGAGCCCCATATTCTGAGAATGGCATCTAACTGTAACTGCAGACCTCTCAAGGCTTTTTTCATTTTATAGACATAATGCTCTTCTCCCTCCTTCCATCTTTCCCATCTTCTGCATCAAAGTGGTGGAAAAATGTTCAACCATTATTTGTAAGGTAAGTAAGTGTCCCACCTCTGCTCTTTTAATCACATATAGTATTGCAGCACCTTCATCTAAAAGACTTATTCTGAGATTGACTTTGACCATCACTGCTGTCCTCACAAGGCTTTTCTCACAGTGAAAACTAAGGTCCTTCTCCTTCCTTCCCCCTTTCATATTTTCTGACATAAAAAAGAACGGGAATGTCCATCACGTAGTTTCTGAGGAGAATAGAGTCCACCTCTTTTTTTCTCATCACCTTGTTTATTATTTCTTGAACCTCCTCCCTATTAACATATTCTGAGATGGATTTGTGACCCTCACTTCTTCAGCTTAAGGCTTCATGCAGCTGACAAGCCTAACGCCCTTCTCCCTCCTTCCATCTTATCTTCTGAATCAAAACAGAGGGAAAATTTTAAATAATCATTTCTGAGGAGATTCAACAACAAAACCCTTTTCTTCTCCTAACTAAGTGTACAGTTTCTAGGATCTTCTCCTCAATGACATGTTTTGAGATTGACTTCTGAACATCATTGTTGCTTTCCCAATGCTTTTATCAGGTGTCAACCTAACACTCTTTTCCCACTTTCTCTATTTCATTTCTTCTGCCTAACAATGCAGACAAGTATCCTTGAACTCACTTCCCTTTATTCTCAGGAGAAGAAACTACAAAACTTGTCTTATCTCACCATCTGTACATTTGGAAAAACATTTTTGAGTGCCATAATCTTAGATTGGAATTTAACTCTCACTCTGGGGCTCCCGAGCCTTTTCTCAAGTCCTAAGAATTATGCTCTTCTCCCTCCTTCCATCTTTCCTATCTTCAGATACAAAATTGAGGGGAAATATTCCACAATCATTTCTCAGGTGAATAAATGTCCAACCTCTTTTCTTCTCATCATATGTACTATTTTGAGCACCTTATTCTAAAAGACTTATTCTGAGATTGACTTCTGACCATCATTGCTGGCCTTACAAGGCTTTTCTCAGAGTGAATAGTCAGGTACTTCTCCCTCCTTCCCTCTTTCATATTTTCTGACTCAAAACGAAGGGAAATGTCCATCAAGTAGTTCCTGGGGTGAATAAAATTCACACCCCTTTTGTGCTCCTCACCTTGTCTACTATTTCTTGAACCTTCTCCTCCCTGACAAATTCTGAATTGACCTCTGACAGTGATGGCTAGCGTCTGAAGACATCTTTCAGGTCACGAGACTAATGGCCTTCTCCCTCTTTCCTAACTTTGAACTCAAAAGGAAGGGAAAATATTCAACAATGATTACCAAGGAGAATAAATTACAAACCTCTTTTTTGCTCTTCACCTCCTGTACTGATTCTAGAAACTTGTTCCTATTGACATATGCTCTGATTGAATTCTGATAATCACTGTCAGTCGCCCAAGGCTGTTCTCAGAGGCCAAGACTAAAGTCCTTCCCCCTCTTTCCTATCTTCTGGTTCTAAATGGAGCGAAATATCCTTCCCGTCCTTTCGGAGGAGAATAAAGTACACACTTCTTTTCTTCTCCTCACTATGTATCCTCTTTCTAGAACCTAGTCCCCAGTATCTTGTCTTCAGCTTGACTTCTGACCTTCACTGCGGTTCTCCCAGGGCTTTTGTCAGATAAGAAGACTAAGAAAAAGGAAAAGGAAAAGACTATGCTTTTCCTATCTTGTGATTCAATTTGGAGGGAAAGGTTTCAATGAACTTTTCTGAAGAGAATGGACTGCAAAACTCTTTTCTTCTTCTCCCCATGTGTACTGCTTCTAGATCCTTCTTCCCATTAACATATCCTGAGCTTGACTGGCACCCTCAGGGTTTACTTGCAAGACTTTAATCAAGTGATAAGCATAAAGCCCTTCTCCCTCTTTCCCCCTTTTTTTTCTCACTGACAATGGAGGGAAAATGTTCAACCAACTCTTCTTCAGGGATTAAACTACAAAATTATTTTCTTCTAGTCCCCATGTCTACTGTTTCCAGAACATTCTACCCAATCACATATACTGAGACTGACTTTGAACCCTCACTACTGGCTTCAAAAAGCATTTCTGAATTGACAAGCCTGACACCCCTCTTGTCCTTTGCTTACTTTCCAAATGAAAACAGTGTGAAACCCTTCAACAATCATATCTGAAGAGAATAAACTACCAACCTCTTTTCTTCTCCTCACCATATGTACCGCTTCTAGAAACTTCTCCCCACTGAAGTATTCTGTTGCTAGGCTGATGACCCCCAAGACTCACCTCCAAGGCTTTTCTCCAATGACAAAGGAAAAGGCCTTTCCCCTTCTTTCCAATCTCCTATTTCAAAATGGATGGAAAAATACTTTGAGGGGCTTCTGAGGAGAATAAATTTCCAACCTCATTCCTTCTCCTCCTTATGTATACTGTCTCTGGAATAGTCTGCTGACTAATTTATTCTGAGATTCCCTTCTGTCCAAAACTGCTTGCCACCCCAGGCTTTTCTCAGATGGTAAGACTAACTCCCATCTCCCTCTTTCCTATGAGCTAACTCAAAAAGAAAGCAAAATAGGCAACAGTCATTTCAGGTGAGAATAAACTACAGACCTCTTTTCTTTTCTTCACCCTGTGTGCTGTCTCTATAACCTTCTCCCCAATGACATCTTCTCCGTTTGATTTCTGACCTTCATTGCTGTGCTTCCCAAGGCTTTCCTCAGGTCGTCAGACTAATACTCTTCACCTTCTTTCCGACTTTCTAACGCAAAAGGGAAGGAAAATATTCAATAATCATTTCCAAGGAGAATAAACTATACACCTCTTGTCTTCACCATGTACTGCTTCTAGAACCATCTCCACAGTAACATATCCTGAGATTGACTTGTGACCCTCAGTGCTAAGCACCAAAGCTTTAATCAGGAGACAAAATCTAGCCCTTCACCCTCCTCGTCTCTTTCATGTCTTCTCACTCCAAAAGAAGGGAAATGTCCTTCAAGTCACTTCAGAGGAGATAAACTACAAAGTCTTTTCTCCTCCTCATCGTGTGTACTGTTTGGAGAACCTTCTCCCCAGTACCATCTTCTGAGATTGGCATCTAACTCTAACGGCTGTGTTCCCAAGGCTTTTCTCACATGAAATAAAAGTCCTTCTACTTCCTTCACCCTCTCCTATCTCCAGACTCACAATGGAAAGAAAATGTTCAAGAATCCTTTCTAAGGGGAGTAAATCTCAAACTGCTTTTCTTCTCCTTTTCATATGTACTGTATCTAGAACCTTCTCCCCCCACTGATATATTCTGAGATTAACTCATCTTCCCCACTGCTTACCCCCAAAGCTTTTCTCGGGTGACAAGAATCAAGTCCTTCTCTCTCTTTCCTATCTTTTGAATCAAAATGCAGCGAAAATATTTAACAATCATTTCCAAGAAGAGTAATTTTCAAATCTCTTTTTTCTCCCCCCACTGTTTCCTGTTTCTAGAACCTTCCCCCCACTGACATTCTCTGATTTACTTCTCAGTGTCATTGCTGGCCCCCAAAGTTTTTTTCTCAGGTGACAAGACAAAAGGACTTCCCTCTCTTTCTCTTCTCACTCAAATGGAAGGAAATATCCTCGAAGTCATTTCTGAGGAGAACAAATTTCTAACCTCTCTTCATCATCATGTGTATTGTTCCCGGAACCTGCTCCTCACTGACATATTCTGAGATTGACTCAGGACCCCCACTGCTTACCCCAAGGCTTTTCTCAGGTGAGAAGACTAACGTCCTCTCTCCTCCTTCCTATCTTCTGGCTCCAAATGGAGGGAAATTGTTCAACAATCATTTCTGAGGTGAGTAATTTTCAAGCCTCTTTTCTTCTCCTCACATGTAATGTTTCTAGAACCTTCTCCCAAAGGACGTACTCTGACATGGACTTCTGACCTTTACTACTGGTCTTTCAAGTCTTTCCTAGGATGTCAAGACTAAAGGCTTTCCTTCTCTTTCCCATGTTTTGACAGAAAATGGAGAAAAATGTCCATTAAGTCATTTCTGAGGTTAAACTGCAAGCCTCCTTTCTTCTCCTCACCATTCGTCCTGTTTCTAGAACCCTCTCCCCAGTAGCATATTCTGAGTTTGACTTCTGACCTTGACTGCTGGCCTTCCAAGGCTTTTGTCATGTAAGAAAAATAAAGCCCTTCTCCTTCCTTCCCTCTGTGCTATCTTTTGAATCAAAATGGTGGGAAATGTTCTTAAGCTGCTCCTGAGCAGAATAAACTACAAACCCCTTTTCTTCTGTTCACCAAATACTGTATTCTGTCTCAAGAACCTCCTCACCACTGATGTATTCTGGCATTGACTCATGACCCCCACTCCTTAGCCCAAAGGCTTTTCTCAGGGGGCAAGACTAACACCCATCTCCATCACTCCTATGCACTAAATCAAAAGGGAAGGAAAATATTCCACAGTCATTTCTGACGAGATTAAAGTACAAACCTCTTTTCTTCGCCCTGTGTACTGTTTCTCCAACCTTCTCTCTACTGACGTATTTTGAGATTGATTTCTGACCTGCACTGCCGGCTTCCCAAGGCTTTTCTCAGGTCACAAGACTAAGAGCCTTCCCCTCTTTCCTATCTTCTGATTCAAAATGAAGGGGAATGTTGTTCATGTCATTTCAAAGCTCTTTCCCTCACCATGTGTACTGTTTGGAGAACCTTCTCCCCAGTACCATATTCTGAGATTGACATCTAACTCTAACTTTCTAGAATTCCCCCCTGCCCCTCTCCCTCCCTCCCCCCGGCCCGTCCCCCTTTCCTATCTTCTGACTCAAAAGGGAGGGAAAATATTGAACAAACTTTTCTGAGGAGAATGAACCGCAAAACTCTTTTCTTCTCCTCACCATGTGTACTTCTCCTTAAGCCTTCTCCTCATTAACCTATTCTGAGATTGACTTTGGACCCTCACTGCTTACCCACAAGGCTTTATTCAGGTGACAAGCATAACGCCCTTCTCCCTCTTTCCCTCCTCTTTTCTGAGTGAAAATGTTCAACCAACTCTTCTCAAGGCAATAAACTACTAAATTATTTTATCCTCCTCACCATGTGTACTGTTTCCAGAACATTCTCCCCAGTGACATATACTGAGATTGGCATCTGACCCTCACTGCTGGCCTCCTGAGGCTCTTCTCAAATAACAAGACTGACACCCCTCTCATTCTTTTTAATTTTCTAACTGAAAACTGAGGGAAAATATTCAACAATTATTTCCAAGGAGAATAAACTACAATCATCTTTTCTTGTCCTCACCATGCTCGCTGCTTCTAGAAGCTTGTCCCCATTGACATATTCTGAGATTGACTTCTGACCATCATTGCTGTTCTCACAAGGCTTTTCTCAGGTCACCAGACAAAAGGCCTTTCTTTCCTTTTTTCCTATCTTCTGATTCAAAACGAATGGCAAAATTCAAGTCATTTCTGAGGAGAATAAAATACAAACCTCTTTTCTTCTGCTCACCAAGTACTGTATTCTATCTCAAGAACCTTCTCCCCACTGACATATTCTGGCACTGACTCATGACCCCCACTGCTTACCCCAAAGGCTTTTCTCATGTGAGAAGAATAACACTCTTCTTCCTCCTTCCCTCTTTCCTACCTTCTGAATCAAAATGGAGAGAAAACATTCAATAATCCTTTCTGAGGTGAGTAAATTTCAAACCTCTTCTTCTTTTCACCATGTATACTGTTTCCAGAACTTTTTCCCCACTCACATATCCTGGGTTTGACTTCTGACCCTCAATGCTTACCCACAAGGCTTTTCTCAGGTGACAAGACGAAAGGCCTCTTCCTCCCTCTTTCCTATCTTCTGATTCAAAATGGAGGGAAATGTCCTTAAAGTCACTTCTGAGGAGAACAAACTACACACCTCTTTTCTTCTCCTTGCCATGTGTCCTGTATCTAGAAACTTCTCCTCACTAATATATTCTGAGATTGACTTCTGACCACAATTGGTGGTTTCCCAAGGCTTTTCTCAAATGACAGGACTAAAGCTTTCCCCCCTCTTTCCCATCTTGTGATGCAAAATGGAGGAAAATGTCCTTCAAGACATTTCTGAGGAGAATAAACTACGAACCTTTTTCTTCTCCCCACCATGTGTACTGTTTCTAGAACCTTCTCTCCACTGACATAGTCTGGGACTGACTCATGATCCCCACTGCTTACCTCCAAGGCTTTTCTCAGGAAAGAAGACGAATGTCCTTCCCCCTCTTTCCTAACTTCTGGCTCAAAATGGAGGGAAAATGTTTAACAATCTTTTCTGACGTGAGGAAATTTCAAACCTCTTTTCTTCTGGTCACCATGTGTACTGTTTCTTGAACCTTCTCCCAACTGCCATATTCAGAGATTGACTTGTGACCTTCACTGCTGGCCTCCCAAGGCTTTTCTTATAAGAGAAGTATAACGCCCTTCTCCTTCCTTCCTTCTTTCCTATTTTCTGACTCAACACGGAAGGAAAATGCTCAATAAACTTTTCTGAGGAGAATAAACTACTAAACTTGTTTCTGCTCCTACCTATGTGTACTGTTTCTAGGTCCTTCTCTGATCCCACCCCATGGTGCCTTCTATTGGTAGTAGAACCGCCCTCCCCACTCCCAAATCAAACCCACATAGCACCAACAGAGCTTACTGAGTGCAGCAGGTCAAGCCTTGTGTCTTGGCCCAATTTATCCCAAGATAGGGAGCCCTCGAATGAAATTTCAACCATTCTTTCTACTTCAGAAAAGGGGAACGAACATCATCAAAGCCCACCCTGAGGAATCAGGTGGAGTCAAGTCTCATTTCTTTGCCCATAATTCTCACACCCCAGGGAGCCTTCTCATGATATCAGGACCCCGCTCAACACTCCCCAATGGGGAACTAATAACACCAACAGTCTTTCCTGTGGGAATCACTTCAGATCCAGGCTCAATTTTGCACCTTTTACCCAACTGTAAGGTTCCTCCCAGTGACAGAAGAACCTATCTCCCAATCTTCAACACTCTTTCTGAAGAGACCAAATCAGGTCAAATGGGCATTTTTATTCCCTTTACTGCTACCAAGGGTATCACCTGGTGATATTGGAACCCTGCTCTGAACTCCCAACTACAGAACAAGTATCAGGAACAGGGTTTACCGAGGAGATGAGGTCAAGTCTCATTTCTTTCCCCACTTTTCCCCCACAGTAGGGGGCCTCCATTGATAATAGAACCCCTTGCCAACTCTCAAATTTCAAGCAAAGGTCACCAGCAGGCAATACTGTGGAGATTAGGTAATGGCTAATTTCTTTGCCCCCATTTCTCCTCCCTCATATCATCAAAAGAGGTTATGGAATACATTAGATCAAGGCTCAAGTCTTTACCTCCTCTATCCCAAAACAGGTTGCCTTCTAATGGTATTTAAACTTCTCTTTCCATCTCAAAAGGGAACCAAGTATCACCAACAGTCAGATCTGAGGAAATCAGGTCAGCTCAAGCCTTGTTTCTTTGCTCCATTTTTTCCCACTGTAGCATAACCCCAAATGATATTAGAACCCCAAATGATATTAGATCCCCTCTCCCTACTTTCAAATGCGGACAAGTATCTCCCCAACATTCTGCCTGAGGTGATCAGGTCGGGACAGATGTGAGTTTTTATCCCCTTTACTCCCCCCCTTAGAATGCCCCCCAATGATATTGGAACAGCGCCCTTCACACCCAAATGAAAAGCATGTAACGCCAACACTATTAACTGGGGACATAAGGTCAGGTCTCATTTCTTTTCCCACTATTCTCACTCCGCAATGTGCCTCCTCATTATAGTAGCCCATATGTCCCCCTCCGTAATGGGGAGCAAATCACACCAACAGTGCTTGCCCTGGAAACCCCTTCAGGTCCAGTCTCATTTCGTTGCCCCCTTTCTTCCAAGCACAGGGCGACTACTGTTGATATTAGAACCTTTCTCCCCATTGCAGACTGCCGAACAAACATCTTCCACAGTCTTTTCTGAGGACACCAAGTCAAGTCAAATCTTTTCTCTTTGCTCCCATTTCTCCAACCCCAGGATATGTCCAAATGATCTTAGAACTGCTCTCCCCACTCCCAAATCAGAGGAAATATCACGAACATGCTTTACTGAGGAGATAAGGTCAAGTCTCACTTCTTTGCCCCCATTTCTTACACTCCAGGGTGCCTAATAACATGAGAACCCTTCTCCCCACTCCTGAAATTGGCAGCAAATATCACCAACAGTCTTTTCTGAGGAGACCATTTCAAGTGTCACTTCTTTGCCCCCATTTCTCCCACGCCAGGGTGCTTCTCACTTGTATTAAAACTCCACTCCACATTGTAATATGGGGAGCATACATCACCAACCTTCTTTTCTGAGGTGATTCCTTCAGGTTAAATATCATTGTTTTATCCCCTTTTCTCCCAACCCAAGGACCCTCCAAATGATAATAAAATCCCTCTTCACCCCCCGAAATGGGAACCAAATATCACCCACAATTACTTATAAAGTCCCATTTCTTTACTCCCTTTTCTCTCACAATGGCAGGGAGGAGGGGTGCCTCCAGATAGCATTAGAATCCCTCTCCCCACACCCAAATGGAGAACTAATATTACCAACTTTTTTTTTCTGAGGAGATCAGGTGCAGTCAGATCTCTTATCTTTGTTCCCTTTTCTTCCTTCCCAGGGTATCTCCTAATATGAGAATCCCTCACCAAACCCTAAAATGGGAAGAAAATACCACCAGCATTGTTTTCTGAGGAGACCAAGAAAGGTCAAGTCTCTATTCTTTGCTCCCATTTCTCCAGTACCAAGATGCATCCAAAAGATATTAGACACTTTCTCCCCACTCCCAAATGAAGAACAAGTATCACCAACAGTCCTTTTTGAGGAGACCAGGTCAAGTCTCATTTTTTTCCACCTTTCGCCTTTACTCCCAGTGGGCCTCCCAAGGATATTAGAACCCCTGTCATCACTCCCACATTTGAAGCAAATGTCAACATGCATTACTGAGGAAATAAGGTCAAGTCTCACTTTTTTGCCCCCATTTCTCCCACCCCAGGGTTCCTCATAGTGATATGAGGACCCCTCTCTGAACTTCCAAATGTTAATCAAATATATCACCAACACTTTTTACCGAGGAGATGAGGTCAATTCTTCTGTCTTTGCCCCGTTTTTTGCAAGACAGGGGGCCTTCTAACGATATTAAAAACCACTCTTCCCATTCCCAAAAAGGGAGCAAATATCACCAACACCCTTTTCTGAGGAGATCAGGTCAGATCAACTCTCATTTTTTGTGCCCTTTTCTGACACTGAAACGTGCCCTAAAATGATATTAGAACATCTCTTCCCACTCCTAAATGGGGGCACATACCACCAAAATTTTGTCAGATGACACAAGGTTAGGTCAAGTCACATTTCTTTGCCCCCCTTTTCCCCACAACAGGAGGCTACCAAATGATATTAGACCTTTCTCCCCACTCCTAAATGAGGACCAACCTTCAACTGTATGTTCGGAGGAGACCCAACCAGAGCAAGTCTGTTTTTTATCCCCGTTTCTCCCCTTCACTTTATGGTACCGCAAAATGATATTAGAACCTCTCTCTCCACTCCCAATTGGGGAGCAAATATCACTAATACTCTTACGAGGAGACCACCTCAAGTCAAGTCACATTTCTTTGTCCCATTTTCCCCACATTAGGGTGGCTCCTAATGATATTAAAACCCCTCTCACCATTCCCAAATAAGGAACAAACATCTTCAACAATCTTCTTCTGAAGAGAACAGTTCAGGTCAAATTTGATGTTTTGACCCCTCTTCGTCCATCTAATGATATTTCGTGTCTCCTAATGATAGTAGAAGCCCTCTCCTCACTTCCATATGAAAATCCCATATCACCAACACAGAATACAGAGTTCATTAGATCAAGTCTTAAGTCTTTACCCCTCTATTCCAAGACAGGTTGCCTTATAATGATACTTAAACCAGTCTTTCCACTCCCCAAAGGGGACCAAATTTCACCAACAGGCTCTTCTGAGGACATCATGTAGGTCAAGTTTTATTTCTTTGCCCCATTTTCTCCAGCACTTCCAATCAGGGCAAAGATATAATCAACATATTTCTGAGGGGATCAGGTCAGGTGAAATCTAACATTCTATCCCCTTTTTGCCCAACCCAGGGTGGCCCCCAATGATGTTGGAACCTGTTTCCCCACTACCTACCTGAAAGGAAATATCACCAATATTATTTAGTGGGTAGGTAAGGTCAAGCCGCATTTCTTTGGCCTCTATTCTTTTATCCCAGGTTTTCTCCTAATTATATTAGAACCTCTCTCCCCACTCCCAAAGGGGGAGCAAATAACAGCCACAGCCATTTCGATGGAAACCACATGAGGTCCAGTATCACTGTTTTGCCACTTTTAAACCAAGTTCAGGGTGCCTCCTGATGCTATTAGAACCATTCTCCCCATTCTAGAAGGGGCAACAATCAACTTCAATAACCTTTTCTGAGAAGACTAGATGAAGTCAAAGGTGGGCTTTATTTTCTTTAATCGTGCCCTAAGCTGCCCCCAATGATGATGGAACCCCACACCTCACTCCCAAATTGAGAGCAAATATCACAGACTATCTTGACGGGGAGATAAAGTCCAGTGTCATTTCTATACCCACATTTCTCCTTCAGTACGGGGCTGCCGCATCATAATATTACTCAGTTTCCCACTCCCTAATTTGAAGCCAATAACACCAACAGACATGGCTGAGGAGACATGGTCAAGTCCAATTTCGCTCCCCCATTTCTCTCACCCCAGGGTACCTTCTCATGACATTACAACCATCCTCCCCACTCCCAAATCAAACCCACATAGCACCAACAGAGCTTACTGAGTGCAGCAGGTCAAGTCTTGTGTCTTGGCCCAATTTATCCCAAGATAGGGAGCCCTCAAATGAAATTTCAACCATTCTTTCTACTTCAGAAAAGGGGAACGAATATCATCAAAGCCCACCCTGAGGAATCAGGTAAAGTCGAGTCTCATTTCTTTGCCCATAATTCTCACACCCATGGAGCCTTCTTATGATATCAGGACCCCGCTCAACACTCCCCAATGGGGAACTAATAACAACAACAGTCTTTCCTGTGGGAATCACTTCAGATCCAGGCTCAATTTTGCCCCGTTTTATCCAACCACAGGATTTCTCCCAGTGATAGAAGAACCTATCTCCCAATCTTCAACACTCTTTCTGAAGAGACCAAGTCAGGTCAAATGTGAGTTTTTATTCCCTTTACTCCTACCTAGGGTGTCACCTGGTGATTATTAGCACCCTGCTCTGAAGTCCCCAATACAGAGCAGGTATCAGGAACAGGGTTTACTGAGAAGATGAGGTCAAGTCTCATTCCTTTCCCCACTTTTCTCCCACAGTAGCGAGCCTCCATTGATAATAGAACCCCTTGCCAAATCCCACATTTGAGGCAAAGGTCACCAGCAGGCAATAATACTGTGGAGATTAGGTAATGTCTAATTTCTTTGCCCCCATTTCTCCTCCCTCATATCATCAAAAAAGGTTACTTAGTACATTAGATCAAGGCTTAAGTTTTTACCTCTTCTATCCAAGACAGGTTGCCTTCTTTTTTTTATTTATTTAAGAATAACTTTATATTGACAGAATCCATGCCAGGGTAATTTTTTTACATTATCCCTTGCACTTGTTTCTGTTCCGATTTTTCCCCTCCCTCCCTCCACCACCTCCCCTAGATGGCAAGCAATCCTTTATATGTTGGATATGTTGCAGTATATCCTAGATACAATATATGTTTGCAGAACTGAACAGTTCTCTTCTTGCACAGGGAGAATTGGATTCAGAAGGTAAAAATAACCCGGGAAGGAAAACAAAGATGCAGATAATTCACATTCGTTTCCCAGTGTTCTTTCTTTGGGTGTAGCTGCTTCTGTCCATCATTTATCAATTGAAACTCAGTTAGGTCTCTTTGTCAAAGAGATCCACTTCCATGAGAATACATCCTCATACAATATCGTTTTTGAAGTGTATAATGATCTCCTGGTTCTGCTCATTTCACTTAGCATCAGTTCATGTAAGTCTCTCCAAGCCTCTCTGTATTCATCCT